>NC_072457.1:4150384-4321155 GCF_027596085.1 Anoplopoma fimbria
CACTTTAAACAATGCATATACCAGAGAATTTATTTTAAAGTAGTTTACAACTGTATATTTATAATTAAATGACTGCTAAATAGTTACTAGTGTATACTGTTGGTTATTAAAAACGTCTACTAACCCGTCAGTGATGAAGATCTATGTTTTTACTGTAGAATATATTTGTTTATTACAGAACCAGCTCCTGTCGTTAACCTTAAATACCATTTAGAACATCTTTTATGACGTAACATTGATCATTTTATTGATCAGCTTCAGTTTTATAATAATCTTTTAACATATTTGAGTGTTAATTTAATGATTTATTTTTATTTTGTTTTATTTGTTGTTGTTTTTTGTTAGGGGGAATTTAGATTGTCCAATTATTTGATGACTAGAATGTATTTTTTGGGGGGGGGGAGAAACCTGAGCACCAGGAGAAAACCCCTACATGGATATTATTGATTGAAGTTGATAATTTAGAGTTTCCAATCAGCCTAAAGTGAATATTTTTGGGATTTAGTGGGAGGAAACCTGAGTACCAGGAGAAAACCCAACGCAGACACAGGGAGAATATAGAAACTCCACACAGACAGAAGGGTGGAGGTGTCTCTGTGAGGCTGCAGTGCTAATCACTGAGCCACTGTGTCGCCCTGAATGGGGGGGGGAAGGGTGGAGGAAGATGTAGCTACTGGTGCTCAGCCTCAGCTGAAGAACCAGCCTCCTCCACCTTTCTGTTGCCGTCACACGTCTTCTTCTTGTGCATCCGGTTGAAGAAACCCGTCTCTGTCTTCTCCTTCTTCTCCGTCTCCTTCTCGAGCAGTTTTCTTTTCATCTTCTCCAACTCGGTCTGTCTGTCCTCCATTTTCTTGCCAAAGAAGCCTCTCCTCTTCTTCTTCATCTGGAGACAGATGTCCTCCAGGACCTTCTTTTCGTCCTCCAGCTGTTGGACTTTGGTCTCCCAGCTCAGAACTTGCTGGTCCAGGTCTTTGGAGGTCTTCTCCTCCAGAGCTTCGTATTTTACCTCCCAGTCTTTCTCACTCTGGAGGAGTTCAGCTTCTTTGTTGATGAGCTGGTTTTGGGTCTCTGTGAGCTTCTCAGAAACATCGGCCTTTGTCTTGATAAGATCCAGGATCTCAGTGTCCATCAGGTGGATCTGTTCCTCCACCTGGTCCACCTTCCTCTGGCACTCAGCCTGAAGTCTGTCCAAGCTCTGTTCCTTCAGGTCCAGGTCTTTGGTGGTCTTCTCCTCCAGAGCGTCATATTTAACCTGCCAGGCCTCGTTGCTCTGGAGGAGTTCAGCTCTTTGACTGATGAGCTGGTTTTCTGTCTCTGTTAGCTTTTCAGAGAGACCGTCCTTCTCTTTAATAAGATCCAGGATCTCAGTGTCCTTCTGCTGGATCAGGTCTTGCATCTGGTTCACCTTGTTCTGGTGTTCAACCTGGAGAGTTTTCAAGCTCTGTTCTTTCTTGTCCAGGTCTTCTGTGGTCTTCATCTCCAGAGCCTCGTATTTCTCCTGCCAGTTTTTCTCATTCTGGAGGACTTCAGCTTCTTTGTTGCTGAGCTGGTTTTGGGTCTCTATGAGGGTCTGAGAGAGACCCTCTTTCTCCTTGCAGACATCCATGATTTCAATGTCCATCTGGTGGATTTGCTCCTCCACCTGGTTCATCATCCTCTGGTGTTCAACCTGCAGAGTCTCCAAGCTCTGGTCCTTCTGGTCCAGGTCTTTGGTGGTTTTCTTCTCCAGATTGTTGTATTTCTCCTGCCAGTCTTTCTCAGTCTGGAGGAGTTCAGCCTCTTTGCTGATGAGCAGGGTCTTGGTCTTTGTGAGGGTCTGAGAGAGACCCTCTTTCTCCATGCAGAGATCCAGGATTTCAGTGTCCCTCTGGTGGATTTGATCTTCCACCTGGTTCACCTTCTCCTTGTATTGGATCTGCAGTGTCTCCCAGTTCTGTGTCTTGGCCTGGTTCTTGGTGAACTTCTCCTCCAGAGTGTTATATTTAGCCTGCCAGGCTTCTTCACTCTTCTGGAGTTCAGCTCCTTTGCTGCTCAGCTGGAGTTGGAGACTTTTCTTCAGATAGGAGATTTCTGTCTCCTGTTTCTTGATGGTCTCTTGGCTTTTTTGGCTTTCAGCCGTGGTCACCGTCTCTTTGAGTTCTCGAAGACTCTCAAGATGTTTGATCCTGTCTTTAGTGACCTCGAGAAGTTTCTCCAGACTGCTTGTTTTGGCTTTACCTTCGCGGACGCTGCGGCAGAAACTCTCCTTTTCAATCAGAGATTGTTTCTTAAATACCTCCAGGTCGCTTAGCTGAATTGTCAGACTGTAGAGCTCATCGTTAGCTCGAGTAAGAGCCACTTTGAGATGATGTACCTTTTGGTCCTGATGAGCTACAGCCCCCTTTCTCTGGTTGTTTCTTCTGTCCATGGCACCGTCTGTAGCAGACTGTAGACGTGTGGGAAGAAGACTTTGTCGTCTGTTGAAGACTTTGTTGTCTGTTGAAGACTTTGTCGTCTGTTGAAGACTTGGTTGTCTTTTGAAGACTTGGTTGTCTGTTGAAGACTGTGGTTGTCTGTTGAAGACTGTGGTCGTCTGTTGAAGACTGTTATTGTCTGTAGTAGACTGTGGTGGTCTGTAGAAGACTGTTTTTTCGTAGAAGTTCGTCTCTGAAGTAGATCCGACTGTTCTGCAATGCTGCCGTTGATACGAGTGAAAGATTCTCTGTTGATCAGGTACTTAAAGGTTCTAGAATTCATCATCAGAGCCGGTTCCTTTGATGACATCACAGAGTCAAAACATGACAGGAGATACATTCCATCTCCATGGTTACAACAATGACTACAAAACCAACATGGCATCCAGTAAAAAATACTACAAAACCCCAAAATGGCTGCTGCCCAGCTAAAGCTCATGAGCTGATTGCTCTAATGACGGAAAGGAAACGGTGTTTGGAGAGAACAGAGAGGAGCTTTACTTTTGTTACCAAGGAGACAGAAAAATATAATTTATTATTCTGTGTAGGAAATATTTATTTAAGTTTAGTATTTAGTTATCATTTATTTATTTTAGATGTTTGCTTATATAGATTAGATTTCTGATACACTTAGATTTCTTTTGTATGGTATTTGTTTAGTTAAATGATTTTGTTGTTTAGTTTTTTGTGTTTTTTTTGTCTATGAATTTGCTAACACTGAGGGCACCTCTGGTTAAATGTATGAAACAGGTATAGGACCAGCACCCACACCTCCAAAGCTCCAGGAGAAAAAGTAATTTCAGCATTTCTGTTAATATTTTCATTTCAATACTGAAGCCTTCTGGTTGAAAACTTACATACAACCAAGCAAAACACATTCTGGTGTCTAAAAATAAAATATTTTAGGCCTCAAAAAGCCTTTTTCTAGATATATATTTACAATGTCCTGATTAATGGGAGTAAAAGTGATTATTATTATCATTTTTTTCATTTTGCTGTGCATTTCTCCTGCATGAATGGAATGAAATTACAGTGATTTTTAAATCTGGATTTGATGTCATAATTAAACTTAATTTCAACTTTAATCTTGAAATGGCAAACTGATTAACATTTATTCATTCATGTGGATTATAAACTCAATGTATCCACTGTGTAATATTAACAACCATTCAGTCCAATTTAATATATTTTCATTTTTTTCATTTTTTAAATGTTTTACCTAATTTATTATACCTTTACTGTGTGATTTCTTATTTATTATACTTGCTTTGATCATGTTTTTCTACTTATTTCTCTTGTTTGTTCGTTTCCTGCTGCTGTAATTCTGCAAATTTTCCCGCTGTTGGATTGATAACGGATTATCTCATCTCTTATCTTATCTTAAAATGGGACTTTAATTTCAAAAAGGTCTGAGTCAAAATAAGTGAAAACACAGTTAATTTATTCTAAACAAAACACAAGTATGTTACTTAGTAGAGACAACGGTGACATCAAGTGGTTCATCTGTTGACTGCAACATCGTACAGATTCTACATGTATTTAAATAACTTGAGATCTGCTTTGTGTTGCTCTATATGTTGAGGAAACAAGGAAACGTTTATGTTTATTAATACGCGTGTGTGCTCTTCTGTGTCTCTCAGCAGACATTGACAAAGACTGCTGCCAGTAAACTGGCGTCATGTGAACGGCTGAATTGGAAATGTGTGATTCCCGTCAGGAGGAGGAGGAGGAGGAGGAGGCGGGAGTTAGGAGGCCATGAGGCCATGAGGGGAAAAAAATGCACTTGGGCTTGTTCCTGAAGGATTAGAGATAAAAAATTAAAAGAAATGCGGCCTTGTGTGCTAGAGTCTGAGCTCTGAAACCAAACTGGGGTGAATCAAGCTTCTCATTGAACTGTTGAATTCCTCCAGTCGTATTCTCTCAAGAAGCACCGACCGATCCGCCTCCATGTTTCCAGATGTCCCTTTGTATCACGGCTTCGTTGTGAGTCCTGATTCTGCAGATTTGAGCCTGTTTCTTCTTGCTTTTTTTAATAGATTTTTCTTTATTTGTCGTCCTCTAGAAGCAGGGAGGAGGCGTCATGGCTTCGGCTCACCAGAAAATGAAGGCGCTCTGCATGATGATGATGATGCTCAACGTCTTCATCTGCGTCCTGGTGGGCGTCACGTGGAACCACGGCGACGACAAAAGCGTTAACCAGAGGGTTCGAATCCCATCCGCAAAGTTTTGGCACAAGCAGGAACGGAGCAAATCCTTCTGGAACAAGGAGCAGCAGCTTCTGGACTTCATTCACAACCCGGTCATCAACTTTGCCACGTCCGACGAGTCTCTTGTCGAGCTGCCTGATTGGCTGAATGACACCGGGCCGCTTGACCCCTGCGAACCGGACTACAGGGTCACCACGCAAATCGCGGACTACAATACCCTGCCGCAGCGCTTCCAGGATTTCCTCTTGCACATGCGCTGCAGGACGTATCCGATGCTGATAAACCAGCCACGAGTTTGTGACGGGAAACCTTTCCTGCTGCTGGCGGTCAAGTCACTGATCCCACATTTTGACCGGCGGCAGGCCATCCGAGAGACGTGGGGTCGGGCGGGCGTCCTGGCCAACCGCACCGTGGCGACGGTGTTCCTGCTCGGCAACACATGGTCACCGGACCACTTCCCAGACCTGCAGGGGATGCTGGACCACGAGGCGGAGCTCCACGGAGACCTCCTGCAATGGGACTACAGGGACTCCTTCTACAACCTGACCCTGAAGGAGGTCCTCTTCCTGGAGTGGTTCGGCCAGAGCTGCCCCCACGCCAGGTTCGTCCTCAAGGGCGACGACGACGTCTTCATCAACACGCCGCGAGTCATTAACCTCCTCGAAGGCCTGACGGAGAGCAAGGCCAAGGATTTGTTCGTAGGCGACGTCATCAGTGACGCCGGTCCACACCGAAACCGGAAACTCAAGTATTTTGTCCCGGAGAGTGTGTTTGTGGGGCAGTACCCGGCGTACGCGGGAGGTGGAGGGTATCTGTACTCGGGGGAGTTGGCGCTACGCCTCTACAACACATCTCGGCGGGTCGTCTTGTATCCCATCGACGACGTCTTCACTGGGATGTGTCTGATGAAGCTAGGCCTGGCTCCAGAGAAGCACAGCGGCTTCAAGACTTTTGATATCGAGGAGAAGCACAGGGAAAACCCGTGCATCTACCGGATCCTGATGCTGGTCCACAGCCGCACGCCTCAGGAGGTGTTGAGGATCTGGTCCTGGATTACCGATCCGGAGCTGGACTGCCAGTGAAGCACCTTCATTCATCTTTTGTTTTGATTTCAACACCTTTTTTTTTGAAAGATTATAAACTTTGGTTAAAACACTGCGCTCGTCGTTGTTGCTTCTTTTCCCAGTCGTCCAATCACAGTTGAGGAGGGGCGGGACAAGTGTTTTTATTATGAGTTCGCTGTGGTCTTATTTTGTATGTGTTTATGTTGTTTTTATGGTTTATAATGTGGTCTTTATGGGGTCATCATGTCTGAAGAACTGGAGCAAACTAATTACCCCGTGTGGAATAATAAAGTTTATCTGAACAAAACGATTGTACTCGCCGAGATGTTCCCATCAGCCACAAAACCCGTCGTCTCTCCATACAGGCTTCTTCTAGAGAAAGTACTCTACCTTGTGCCATCATTTTTACTTTACATTACATTACATTACAGTCATTTAGCAGACGCTTTTATCCAAAGCGACTTACAATCAGTAGTATATTACATTATCAACACCCATTCACACACTGATGACAGGCTACCATGCAAGGTGCCACCATCAGACTCTAACTAACATTCATCATCCAGTCCACACCGATGGCAAGCCTTCAGGAGCAACTTGAGGTTAAGTGTCTTGCCCAAGGACACATCGACTGCCGAAGCCGGGTATCGAACCACCGACCCTCTGATTGGAGAACTACCTTGCTCTCCACTGCGCCATAGCCGTGGTTATTCCGTATCATAGCAACCAGACGCAACCAAACTGAAATAAATCCTGTGCCTCAAAAGCTCTCTCAAGGGCTTCCTGCTGGATTTTGAAAGGGACAGTTCACCCCAAAATCAAGGCTCTTGCATCGCCATTGGATACCTAAAGAGTTATAATGGGTCAAAACTACTGTGTATTGATGATGTATCTCTTTATCCATAAACAAAATGGGGTTATCGCCTTTCAGAATGGGTCACATTTCTTTTTTTCAGGCAGTTTAGTATTTTTAAGCAGTTTAGTATTTTTAAGCTCTAAGCTTAAAAAAAAAGAAAAAGTGAGATAAAACCCTTATTTATCAGAGGAAAAACTCAGGTGTTAAAGTAAAAAAATAAAAAAGAATGCTATATTAGTATTACAAGTTAAATTAATAAAAATAAGAATTACAAAAAAAACAAGAATAAAGTTAAAAATAGAAACTATGCAAGAGCAATTAAACCCAAACTTACAAGGCAAGCAGTACACATAAACACAGTAACTACCACCAGTGTTGTACTTAACTACTACTGATTACGATTCTCTATTCATATAGAAGAAGCGCATAAAACAGTAAAACATATTGACTTGATACAGTGTGATATAAAGAACAGTATAATATAGAATTATAAAGTGATCAAATATAATATAAAGCTAAATTTAGTAATAAAGTACAACATTATATATAGTACAGGATAGCCAACACACTGTAGCATAGAAAATATATGTATGAGTATAGTATTATATAAATAATAATACATATTATATGTATTGAATTCAAAAGGTTGGTTCAAAAAGAGCCAGAGAGATTGTGGACAATAAGAGCTGTAATCACATTTGGTGGTAGTGTGTTAAAGTAAACAGTAACTGTGGTATTTTACTACTACTACTACTTCTACAGTACTACTACCACTCTGAACCAGTAACCTCTGAACTGATGATCTGCCTCACATTGTTTTCCGTTCACCAACGACACACAAAGACTTTCTGAATTAACATTTTTACATTTGTGTGGTAATATGAAACGCTCAGTGTTTGTTGTTCTTAGCATCCCATTCTATGCTGCTTTCACTGGGCATTCATTCTGGGTACTTCTGCTTGTTTACGCAGTATGCGTGTTTAAATAATCAATACATTGAGTTTGGTTCAAATGACATTTTCTATTATTTTCTATTGTTTTTTAAAGTTGTTTTGGTCATTTCAAATCTTTTATAGTTAGTATGAATGAATACAAAATCTCATGTTTGTGTCTTTTATAAATAAAGTTTTGATGTAGATTAAATAAATGTAATTCTATTTTTGATTATTTAGTTTTTAATACAAATGTCTGGTAAGCATTTGCTTTACGTTATTTTAATTTTAATGTAAAGCAATTAAGTTGCATTTATTGTAATAAATATTTTGTATAATTAATAAAATAGTAAATAATATACTTGTATTATTAAGAAAATAGTAAATAATATTCTTGTATTATTAATAAAATAGTAAATAATATTCTTGTATTATTAAGAAAAATAGTAAATAATATACTTGTATTATTAATAAAATAGTAATAATAATACTTGTATATTAATAAAATAGTAAATAATATACTTGTATTATTAATAAAATAGTAAATAATATTTTTGTAATATTAATAAAATAGTAAATAATATAAACACATTTTCTAGCTTAGCAGCGCTGTTGGCAGATGTTTGACATATTGTATTTTTATATTATTTATGGTCTTCTATACAATTGATCATTTATTCCATCTATAGATAGTTACTGACACAAACAGCTAGTACATATATAGAATCTGTAGGTGTAAAACAAAGTGCCTTTTTCCACCGCTGCATGAAGGTAGTAAACTTTGAGCATTTACCTGAAGAGAAGAATGAAAGAGTGAATGTGAAACACAACAGGGACCTCTGGTGGACAAATCAGATTCAAACATCCAGCAGAAAAGAAACTCAATCAGCTAGTTGATGAATTTCAGCTGCTCACACAGGAAATGAAAACAGCAGTTTAACTGAAGCTGTGAGGCTCGACTACACTTCCCTTTACACACATTTAAGAAGTTAAACAGAAAAAGGATTTGGTAGTAAAATGCCACAACAAAACAGCTTTAGTTTAAAAAGTGTGCCGCTCATATTCCTGCTGATATTTGGTATATTTTGGAAACACTGTGACTCTCAGGTGAGGCTGTGAAATCAGCTTCTTTTTGTGAAACTGCTTTTAAAAAATGATGCGACATAATTCTGTGTTTTGTTTTGTCTTGTGGTTGAAGGTGAACAGAGAAGATGAAGCCAACAAACCTCCAGGTGAGAAGGTGTTTTTTCTTTGGATCTTTAATGTGAATGTTAGTCTTTTTCTTTGTGCATTTGGAAATCAAGAGTCAGCTTCAGGAATAAGTGCAGAAACTTAGAGGTACAATAAACAGAAAAACAGTGACAAAGTTAATAAAGTATAGTATCAGTTAAAGTTCAGGTCGGGTTTTGTCAAAATTACATTTATAAGTATAACTTAAATCATCATAATACACCTTCTGCACATAATGCTATTTAAATCGATATGTATATACAGCCGTGGATCCTAACCTTTTTCCTTTAAGCCCCCCCCCCCACTACCTATTTTCTGATATATATATATATATATATATATATATATATATATATATATATATAAATAAAAAAAATGGGCTTGCGAAAATGGAAAATAATGGCAGCCTGAACTCTAAATCAATAAATTCAACCATTTTTAAAATTCTAACTTGGAGGTCGCGCTAAACAAAAAGTTCCTCTTTTGCTGTATTTGGTTGGATGGTTAAAATAACTTGCAGTCTAAAGTAAGTGAGCTCAGTATAGTTGGTTTTACTTTCTTGTTCTGAAGCAAATTAAACAAATTTGTCAGATCGTTAATGGTTTATTTAATTTAATTTATTTATTTTTATTGTCATAATTTGGCCTTGTGATTATGTTATGTCATGCCTTCAATCATGCTCCATGCGTTTTGTGAATTTCCTTAGTTTATTGTAAATGTATGGTTTTAACGAATGCAGCAAGTCTTTTTTATTTTTTTATCTTGTTTTTACTTTACTAAAAGGCCCAAAACTGGTTCAAAAACATGTTCCTTTATCACACACACTGTAGTTTATTTTTGACTCACTCTCATACACACCGTCCTGCTGCCACAAATACTCACTAGAGCAACAAACGTGGATTCATCCGCCGCTGAAAATAGTCTGGAGGGTTGGAACGAACAGTAGAGATGTTTTAGGAAATGGTTGGCCGTAATTCATAATACAGACTTGTACTTGTTAATGAGGTGAAACCACCGGTTCCTCTACAGTTGGTCTGTTTCTTCCTCAGATGGACCCGGCGGTGACGGCGGTGCCTTCTTCGCCATGCGGAGCTGCCACCGGCTGCTGCACGGCGACACCGGCGAGTTCTTCTCCCCGGACTACCTGTGCTCCAACCCGCCTCTGTGGTGCAACTGGACCATCCAGGTGGACCCCGCAAAGAGGATCCACCTGCACCTGGAGGACCTGAGCTCCGATGACGGCTGCTTTCTCAAAGAGGACCAGGTCCACGTGGACGAGCCCCCCGGGGGTTTCAGGGGTCATAAGATCCTGCAGAAGTGCTGGCGGGAGGCCAAGTACACCTCCTCCTCAAACACCCTGTATGTGGTGGTGCTGATTGGCGGCTGGCCCAGCCCGCCTTACAGGGGCTTCTATGGCCGCTACCAGGCATTTGGACCGCCAGTGGTTTACAACCCACATGAGGGATTCCTAGAGACAAACAGGAAGTCCGAACCTTCTCCTGGACTCATGGACTTCAACGAACTTGTCATGGACGGTGAACAGATGGACTTGGATTTGCCAGAGCTTCCATCAACAGGAAATACTGATTTTGTGTACGATTATTATGGTCAATACTCAGGTACAGCGGCTGAGCTGGACCACAAGGACGCAAACACTAAGGTGGGAATCAACAATTGGCCCTAAAAGCCTGAACAGCCTGGCTCTACCAACTGCGCTTGGCGAGTCAGGCTGTAGCAGCAAAACCCATCTTTTGATTTTTGTCTGTTGAAGTATTTAGAAAGTATTAATTCCATCCTCTTTCTTCACTCAGATTGATGAAAACCAACCTCTAGAGTTGGAATTCTACAACCACATCTACCCGTCCAAACCTGCACCCACAGAGGCGGCATCCACACTGGGGACCTCTCGATCCGGAAGAGGTGCAGCTCCAACACCTTCAGACCAGTCCGACTCCGCCGACCCTCCAGCATCTCCACAGCAGCAACACGGCGGTCAGGACCAGGAGCCCCAACCAACCACAAGCAGCCCAATCACAATACAAGTTGACGTGGAGGAAGATTCGACACATCCACAGGAAGCTGCTGTTCCAGAGGAGGAGAACCCGTCAGACGGTGAGAACAGGACGGAGGTCTGGGAGGGTCCTGTCCCCTCCGAAGCACCTGAACCAGAGGACACTGAGCAGACTCATCCTCATCCCAACATGGTGGAGCCGCTGTCGGACCACAGAGGGAACCGTGAGTGCATTTGTGTTTTACTACATGAACCTAGATCTTTTTAAGATGTTTTACATTTAACTGAAGTGCATCATTGTATGAATCGGTCTGAAAAAAAGTGGTACTTCTTGGCCCTTTTTTTTAAAAGGGAAACCAGGGGCCCCCTTCTGGAGCCAGACCTGGACAAGGACTTTGCGGGCGAGCCTCTAGTGGTGAATCCTTGACAACCAAAAAATCTACCTGGATCCACTGCCCTGTAAGCCAAGGGATAGGCATTGGGGTTGCAGACTTGTTCTAGTGACGTTGGAACAACACCTCTCTGGCGAGGAAGGAATCAGAGCTGGTTAGGGAGTTGGACCAGTATCAACTAGATATAGTTGGGTTCACCTCCATACATAGCTCTGGTTCTGGATCCAAATTCATGAAGAGGTGATGGAACTCTTGGCCTTTTTCGGCGTCCCCCAAATGAGAGCTGCTTTTTTGTAGTTTGTCCCCGATGGAACGAGAAGGTTGCATCGATCTGACTGCGACAGAAAGGAAGTTTCTGACAGTTGAGAGTAACCGGCCTTCTTTAATTCTCTGGTTGGCCTCCATCTGGGGACTCTTTAGTTCTTCTGGGGACTTAAACGAAGGATAAACCTGGAGGGGGTTGATTGGGAGAACCAGCCTGCTTGGTCTAACTCGAGTGGTGCTTTGCTGTTGGACATCTTTGCTCGTCATGGATTGGCCTTAACAAACAAAATGTTCGAGCATAACAGTTTATAAGAGTATTTGGTACCAGAACACCTTTGGACAAAGACCGATGATCAACAGCAAGAAGGTTGATTGTAGTTTGGAATGCATTTGCCTTTTATATCCTATAACTTTACAAGTTAGATGAAGAGCTTATTAGTGTTTGAGGTTTCTCGTGTGTGACAGTCAGTCGACAGGGCTCATCTGTGTCACCTGATTTTGTCTGAGACTGTGATTTAAAATTTTACTTTAACACAAACATAACGCTCATGTCAAGTATCGTTAACTTCTTAAATCTGATTAACTCTTTTTCTCTTTTGTAGTCAACATTAGAAATCACTCTGAAATTCCACATCTTCCTGGCGGTGAGTGTTGGACTGATAATGTACAACTTCACAAGGAATGTTATAACGACAAACATGTATTTTTGTTTTGTCTGTGTCACACATAAGACCACGTGTTCATAATCGACATATTCTAATCTAACTGGCAAAATCTATGGTATTCATAGACATATGGAATTTATTTAATTTGAATGTATTTCATGTTTTGACTTGATCAAATGTCAGATGAATTTATGTGCATGGTGTTGTGTCTGTGCAGTTCTCTTTAGCATTATCGTACCGTTGATGCTTTGTTTAGGTTCTCTGACACCACAGTCACGTCTCTCTTACAGATCACCTGTTTGAAGTGGCTCTTGAGGTGAACTTTAGACCGGATTCTGAGGAGTCCTGGGACATCCTATCCGGGTCACTGCTGCTGTCGGTAAAGACTTTGGTAGGTTGATGACAACTAGGCAAAGACACTGAGGTTTTTGTTTGGATTATTAGAAAGAAACGAGTGTGAAGTAGTAGTTGTTGTTGTTTCTGCAGATCAGTGAGCAGCTGAAGTCTCTGCATACCCCGCTGTCCATGTCGACTAAAAGAATAAAAAGGTTGGTACACAACGGCTTCACAGCGCTGCTGAAATACAAGCTGCAGTGTTTACATGTGTGTTTAACAAGAGAGCAAAGAGTCAAACATGTGGAGGCAGAGGACGTCCACAAAAACAAATGAAAGTCAGGTTGTCTTCTCTTCTCACACGTCTCTCTTCTCACTTTCACCTGGATCCATCTCCAGTCTCTCTTGTTTGCATCCTTGTGTCCTTCACTTGCATCCTCTCCTTGCATCTCAGTATCTTAAAGACGTGACCAGAGATGCAAGAAAAGAGGAATCAAGGAAACATGTCTTTGTGAAAACCTCAGTTTCCAGCTTAAATGTTTTGGGGAAAATTGGAAAATGGTTATATTACAGCTCACATCAAAACAGTTTGTAAAAATAATCTGAACTCAAGGTCCACTTACTAGTTTACATATTCCTTTGAATTCCTTAGCTCAGTAGCGTTGTGAGTGATGCATCCTGGTTGTGTGTGTTTGCAGGCTGAGCACAGGAGTGCTGTACATCCTCTGGCTGCAGATTGCACAGCAGCCCGGGGGTCTGCAGGTCCACAAGGTCGTCCACTCCGGCCTGCAGGGCCTCATCGGCACGGGGATCGAAGTCAGCGAACACCACGGGAAGGCCGTCCTCATCTCTGTGTCGATCGCAGGTAACAGCGAGGCTCAAGTCTTCATCGTGAAACAGAGTGGAAATGTTATTTTGATTTAAACCGCCAACGTGTGTTCACACCCTCAGTGGTGGAGGAGGTATTTAGACTGTAAAATAAGTACTAATAGCATTAAAAGTCCTGCATTGAAAATGTATCTTTAGTAAAAACATGTAAAAACATGTAAGTATAATCAGAAAGAAGTGTTCTTGAAGTCTTAAAAGTATAAAAATGTCCCTTGTGACTGTTCTACTACTATATATTCTATCATTAGATTATTCCTACTTGTGCATTAATGTAAAAGAAGGATTTTACTGTTGTTGGTTGAGGTGAAATATTAACTAATGATTATTTTCATTATGGATCAATCTGCTTAATATTTTCTCTATTAATTGATTGATTGTTTAGTTTAGAAAAATTGTGAAATAGTGAAAAATGGTGTCACAATTATCCAGAGCCCAAAGTGACAACTTAACAATGTTTGTTTTATCCAAACCTCAACATAATTACTAAAACATAAAAATAATTAACATTATCTTAAAAAAGGGCCGCTGTTTTGAAACATCGAGTAACAAACTTGTTTGTTTTTTTTAAATGTGAAAGGAAGTGACCATATTTGAATTAGCCCCGCCCTAAAGCATACCCTGCTTTATGGTCTGTTTGACTCTAAATGGAGCATCATTTACTAAATGAACATCATGCTGTATTGAAGAAGACTTGAAACTAGAGATTGAGACCATAAACTCATGTTTACAATGTTTACTGAGGGAATAAATCAAGAGAGAAGTAGAGTCATTTTCTCATAGACTTCTATACAACCAGAGGAGTCGCCCCCTGCTGGACAGTAGAGAGAATGCAAGTTTAAGGACCTTCAGCATTGTTATCACTTTTCAGTCTTTGAGGTTGAAGCCTGGTGAAACAAGTAAAGCCAATAAACAAATAAAGTGTAAAAAAAGCATCTGTGTGTGTGTTTCAGATGTAAACGAGTGTGGGACTCAGCTGGTGCTGTGTGACGTTAACGCCGACTGCTTGAACCAGTTCGGGTCGTACTCGTGCCGCTGCAGACCGGGCTTCCAGGACAAGTCTCGCCTCGGGTCTGGAGGAACCGTCTGCGCTGATGCAAAGGCTGCAGGTTAAGTGAACAGCTTCATTTCAGAAAGAAAAACTAAATAAAAGAAGAGCAGATGTTGAAACAGCTGCTGACTTCCTGTTGTTTACCTGCAGGTTGCACCTCGGGCCTGTCTGCTGAGACCAAAGGCGTCTACGTGCTCTTCTTCCTGCTCAGCTTCCTCATCCTCGTGCTGCTGGCGGCGGCCGGCCTGCTGTACCACCGTCACCGCCGGGGGGCTTTTCTGGTTCGGTGCCACAGCAGCGACAGCGTCTCTCTTCCTGATAACAACAACCACCACCACCATCACGGCGACTCCGACCTGCCCCCCACCCCCACCTGCCAGGGGCCTCAGGGAGGGCTGGCCTCAGGTGAAGGAGCGCTGCCCGGTCATCGACCTGCCGCTGCTGAGCTTCAGCCCGCTGCTGCTGCCGCCGGACGGCTTCATGGAGTCAAAGGACGGCGGGAAGAAGTGACCATACGTTAACACAGTATCTGGATTCATTCAAATATCTTTTCGTTTAGTTTACTTTCTGTTTTGTTCAACTTTCTGATGCTGTTGTTTAAAATATGTTGAATTAAAGTCACAACAAAACAGCCATTTCTTGGTATGTTGGCTTTTTGGGGGCTTTTACTGCACCAGAATCTGAGAGGGATAATTATATTATCAGTAAATATACCGCAAAAGCGTCTGCTAAATGACTGTAATGTAATGTAATTACCACCAGGGGCGCCACATTTTGCGTCACCGCTTTTTCCGCAATTTAGCTGTGTATCATTTTTAAAGACAATCGTTGCAATGTCCTCCCTCATTTGCTAAAGGAGACACAATGCCAGACTCTTAAAAAAACAAAACAAAAACATAATGTCTGGAAAGCAATGAAGTGCAAAAAAAGGTGCTCTCTTCTGCTTAACATCTGGAACTTCAAGTGTGCATTAATCCCATATTGGGGAAGTTTATAGATTCATGCATGTATGATGTATTTTATATAGGCCAACCAGGAAGTTAGCATCACACTAGTTCCCTTTTGGATTATTGCAGAAAATAAACTGTAGCGAACAAACGTTTATGATACTCTGACATTTTGTTCAGCAAGAAAATCTAAAAAAATTAACAAAACTTTAAATTTTAAATCTCTTAATTTCTCAAAAGAGGCCTCCTGATGAGTTCATGTGTCTTTCAGGAGACTTTCGCTCAATGTATCTCCCCTTATTTCAAACTCTGAACAGAGGATCAAACGACAAAACCTGGATCATTTTGTTCTAATGTAAATATCGCATCTCAAACATGATCAAGGAAGTCGAGGACACTAGTGTCCATGTAGACCTACTACGTTTTTTCCTCTGTTTGAGTTGTCTGGATGCATAATGCGCCATTAATATTCAGTTATATTCCTGATTGCACAGTGACTCTCAGGCTCAAGGGCACTCCAGCAGGACACCTGGTGGCCTGTTGTCAACCTTTGACCTCTCCGCTTCAAACTGGCCACCCTGCATCGCTGTGTGCTGGGAGTGGAGTGAAGTCTGTGCTGGCCCACCTAGTCCAAACCACTTTAATAGGCTTACAGCGGCTAATCCAGGGCGGAGTGCCGTCACATGGGGAGTCTGCTGACCTTGCTCTGCTTTATTACAGGGTGCTTGTTCCTTCAGCCCTTCTATGGATAAAAAAAGAAACAAACAAGGCTTTTCTTTACCATTTATAGTTTCTTTCTGCCTCCACCAGTGTATGTCACTGGAGTTTTATAGATAAAGATACTGGGATACATGTTTGTAACTGTTCCAAATGTAGAAGTTCCAGTTTTTAGCCTCTTTTTTTCCCCACTTTCTTTTTTCTTTTTAAACAACAAAAAAGAACAAAAAAGGGAATCAACATACACATTTGGTCAAATTAACAACAAAGATTTTTTTTTTGAGAATGTTTACCCATCTTAAACACATTTATGACAAAGACAGAAAGAAAAACAAAAATAAATAAATATAAAATCAATAGAAATTAAAAATATTGAGGAAAAAAATTACAATTGGTTATAAATGGCCAGCAATAACATGTATTGGATTAGATTGTGCTTAATTAGCTCAGTAAGCATGCTCTGTAATTGTAAATTTCTCCCCAATATGTTTCATGTTTTAGCCTCTTTTAGCTCCTAGTTTTGGTTTTATGTTATATTTCCTGTCTGCGGCAGTTTACAGCAGTATCTGATAAACCCACAGTACAATATCTGCTCAGCAGCAAACAGACACAGTGAGAGAATAGCTGGTGAACATAGTGGAGCATTTAGCGGTTAAAGAGACAGATATTATCCTCAGGAGTTGGTGGAGACCAAAAACAGAGCTAAAAGAATATTGTAAGTCCAGAATATTGGACTTACATTCATCAAGTCTGACACAAACACGACTCCAACATGTTAGAAATTAAATCCCTGTAAGCTTAAAATGGGATAAAATCAATAAATACTAAAAGAGAGAGATTTGCTTTGAGAAGTGATTTTAAAAAACATGCCAAGCTTCTCTTCTCTGTCCACAGGAGGAGGAGGAGGAGGAGGAGGAGGAGGGTGGTGGTGTTGTTGTTGGTGGTGGGATCCATCCTCCACCCTCAGCCTCCTTCCTCTGCTGGCAGCCTGAGGTCGAGGAGGTCGCTCCTCCTCCGTCGCTCCCCATGCTGAGCTTCACCTGCCAGGCAGCGTCCCCCACCCATAATCCCTTGCTCCATCCCTCCTGTTACTGTAGTCACTTATCTATAAAAGGTGTATGTGTTATGGGGGATTACTTATTATTGACGTCTTTTACAATAAAATGTAAGTCCTATGATTACCACTTTTAGTCACGTAATAAAAATGATGGTACTTTGAAATAAATATTTCATTGTTTCACCTGAATTATCTTTGTTTATTACCATTCATGCAAGTTACAGAATGCCCATATTTGTTTTGCTGACATTTGTAGAGAAAATTCCAACAATCTTCCTCTTTTCTGATGGATTTCTTTTTCCTTTTATGATTATCAAACATTTCAGATTTCAAAATGGCCGTTCTAAAAAAAGAGAAGCTTGCATCTTAGATCTATGGGAAATCTTTTGCAACCAAAATATAGTGTAACTGCTTTAAAAAACATAGATCTGATATTCAGAGAATTTACAAAATAAAACAAACTACATAACCAAAATATATTTTTAATATAACATAAGTGTTTGAGTGTAGATAAAATCATTACAGACAGCAGCTTTGTTCTGAATATGTTTTTTAACATGACTTTTACATGATGCTGGTCAGTCATTTTCATTCATCACCTCACTGTTTTGACTCAAATTATCCACTCAAGACACTATTTTTCTACATTAGCTAGCTAGCATTTTCTGTATTAGCAAGCATGCTAACGTTTGCTAACATTAGCCAGCTAAAACCAATTTATGGTCAACAAATTGATGAGAAATCATCCAAAAGTCATTTTTTGTTTGTTCTGTAGCAGGTTTGAGCCGAACCAGATCTGCTTTTTGATCTTTTAAATAAAATAGAAATACTGTTATCAGTTTACGGTAGTGTAGGTGACAGAAAATGTCCAACACATTTCTTTCCCCACCTTTAAAAAAAATTATATTCAGTCCACACAACCTGTTTTAAAAAACATCTCTGCAGAAACAAGCGATAAAGTTCTGCTATATGTCAAATACCCGAGAAGGACATTCTGAACCCTTGTAGTTAACTTATTTTCTTTTGGTGGTAGCAACTTAAAAACACAAACAATACTAGTTAATCATTTATTTGTTGACATCCTTTTCTTATTTTTTTAACATATTTTTTGACACAAGGCCAAAGTGACCTTCAAGTCTGATAACCGTATGTTACATCTGTACGTGTGGACTAAGACCTGAGATGAAAGTTAGAGGCCCTAATTCGATTGTTAGGTTGGATAAATGTTAATTTATTATGGTAAATAAAATTTCTCGTGATTTCACAGTAAACTGAGCCGAGGGTCAGTCGTCTCCTTCTAAACATGTTTTTGAGGAATAAATACTATTTAATTTCTTTGATTCAATTACAATTTTAGTAATTGAGCATTTTAAAATGACATGGCTGGTCACAGGAGGGTTTCAGTATGTTTTCCATTGTGTGTGTGTGTGTGTGTGTGTGTGTGTGTGTGTGTGTGTGTGTGTGTGTGTGTGTGTGTGTGTGTGTGTGTGTGTGTACGTCTACATTTGGCCTGTTCTGACAAAACCGCTGAGGAACGCTGACCTTGCATCTCCCATCGGGCTGAGCTGGTCAGTAATCCCATCAGTGTTTAATAACCCGATCCGAGTGTTATGGGCTTCATTATATCAGAGGAATCAGGCTCCGTTTTTTTTTCTTCTTCTTCTCATGTCACACCGTGTTGGAATTGGCTCCCCGGCAATTTATTTTTCTATTAGCCGAGCCGTGTGAAGTGTGATTGGTGGAGGAGCTGCTCGGCCTGATAAGAGGACGGTCAGAGATCCTGCTTCAGCACACGGACTCTCAGTGCTGATTGGATGAAGATATGAAGCAGAGGACTGACCAGCCAGCAGGAAAATGTCAACTCATCTTTTTTCTTTTTTTTTTAAAGTGTTTTAAGATAGATTCCCTGATTTTTTTGTTGAAATACCTGGTGCTAAATAAAAACATGTTATTAAAACAAAAACCTGGTGTTTTTATAATTGATTTGGGAAAGCTATCACAAACTTTGGGATGACATAAAATTGGCTACACCTGCAGCTAATCAGGCAAGCTGCATGTCTCGTTAGTTCACTGCTGCAAATGCACACACAAGGCAGGCAAAAGAGAGGCAATTTATGTTTAAACCTTTCACTTGTTTTATCATTTAGATATTTCTTTTTTTAGTGCCTTTAAATAACTAAAGTAAAAGCAAATTAACAGGTTCTATATATTAGAACGACGAGGAGTGGTGGAATGTAACTGAGTACATTAAAATATTGTACCTTCTGCATTCATCTGACAGGTAAAGTTACTTTAATTGTATATATACATACAATATATGCCATGCATGCACGTACAGGCGTTTACAGTTATGTGGCTGGTGAGTTCTGTTCAGGTTGGAGTTGTGCAAAGCTCTGCTGGAGTTTATACGTCAACATGTAGTAGTAAGATTAATAAAGTTGCAACTTAAAGAAAACTTGTGGCCAAAAGATTAAAGAAAATTCATATTTTGGGATCTTGACCCTGAATTGGCCATTCTGTATAATGAGAACTTTAACTTTTGATACTTTAAGGAGTAACTAAACCCCAGAGTTTTGGCTGAAGTTCCTCTAACCTGGAAATAAAATAAAAAACACCTCTATAACGTTAAATAAGTATTAACAGTCTTTCCCAGTCGTGTCTATCGGCTCATTTTCCGTACCCCGTTTAACATTACAATCACAGCACAGTAGCTAGAGGCCTTTTCTCCCTTTTTGTTAGACTTGAAATGAAGACATGAGCACATTAAAAAATGTGGTGAATTAATGTTAATGACTGATTATCTGTCTATTTCTTAGCTGTGACAAGAGTGTGTTGACGAAGCATTGAGTTGTTCAATTCTACTCATTTGGGGGCTGGCTAGTTAGCTAGCTTAATATTTCCACCAAGCTACAGTTACAGAAAATAAAAAGCACGTCATGAACTACCGGGCTTGGTCTACGTTACTTTATCTAGTAGCCAGACTTGTTTTTAACTTAACTGTTCATGATAGCTGCTAACCGCTAGCAATAATGCTAACTGCTATTGTTAATTGCTAGCATGCTTTCTAGTATGATAATGGTTAGGATAGTGCTGTTAATGGTCTTTTATGGTGACAAAATACAATATAAACTCTCTCAAACATTTGTGAATTTGAGTTTACATGCAAGGCCAGGATATGTGTATACCAAAAACTATAATAATCTCTCTTTTTAGCCGACACCTGCAAGATGTATTAATGACATGAGGGGTCTGTGAGCTTGTTTTTGGGTTTATCACCGTTACTGTGACAACAGCCAGGGCTCAAACCTCACTATGATGCAGGTAACACCGAGCCCATTCATCTCTGTAGTAGACCTTCACTTCACCACATTAAGCATGTCACCGGGAGAAGCACTACCACTCAGAGACGGTGCCATAATAAAATAAATGAACCAGAGCTGCTGTGAGCAGGATCATCCTACAGGGGGCAGTGTGTAGCCTCGGCCTCCCTCTCTCCCCATCTCCCTCCTCGGGCTTTAATCATTCGTCAGGCATAATAAGAGAGGCATTTATAGTCATATCCCTGTAATAAAAGAGGTGTCTCTTTGTCCTTTTCCATTCAACACATTGTCACAACCCAGAGCCTTAATCCTGCAAACTGACGGACAGTTGCATCCTGGGAAAAAGAGCCGCATGCCATTGTTTGAGTGAGTCAAATCTGTTAAGCCCTAATTCTTTTGTGGGCATTTGCATACTCGGAAGTATTCTTTTTTTTGACTGAAGGGCCAAATCCTCCTTGTGTGTGTGATGCGAGGCATTTTTAGTATCATTTGTGAAGTATCTACATGCACTATTAGCGCTGCATAATACCCACATATAATACGCCGGCATAATCTTTTCAGATAAGAGGTTTTTTTTTTTTTTTTCTAAAGTGTAGCATTACGTCGGGATGAAACGTTGCAATTTCAAGCAGATTCAAACGGGCTCAAATGTCATCAGAAATGTCAAGTGGCTCTGCAGTGGCAGGATACCAGAACGCCTCGTTTTTTATCGTTTTCATCGCCCGCCTGATTCCTCAATTTTTTTTTACCTCACAGTTGAAAGGCCCGGCTCGGCTCAGACCGCGGCGCTGTAATGGGTCTGGTGCTGTAATAAAGACGGTTACCTCTGACTCACCTGGCCTCTTTCTTCCCGCCTTCCCTTTTTTTCCGTCTCGCTCTTTTCCATTTCCTCCACCCCTCTTAACCTCCGTCTCTCTCCCACTCTCTTCTCCTTTTCTCACTTCCAACAGAGTTTCTCCGGCTCACTGATAAACTGTTTGTTATCTGTGTCCGTGGCGTTTTCGCGGCACAGTGTGGTTCACACATTCAACTTCCTCTGCAGGCCTTTTCCCTGCGCTGCTCTCTGGAGTCCCTTCTGCAAAAGCTCTGATAAGATTGTTGTGTTGAGATTGGAGATGGAGAAGCGAGGAGTGGCGGTGTATTTCTGTCAAAGCAAAACTGTGGCGAACCTTTAGCTCTCTAAAATGTCTACCTAACATACTGCATTACATTGACTTTTATTACATGTTCGACATAAAGCGAAAATATCTACATGATGGTTAAAGTTTGATCATCGCATTCAGGTTTATTGCCAAGTAGATTTCCAAAAGGAACTTGTCTTGGTATTTTTTCTGCATGGCCATCGTAAGAAAAAAACAAGAAAGGGGTTTGATTTTCGGACAAAATAAAGCTACATTTGTCTTAATTTGTTGTATTTTCATGTTTATTACTGGAGCGCAAATAGTATATGAAAGAATACATTCATTAATATGTGAAAAGGAAGCGTGAGGATTGGATTAAGTGCAGCGGCCTTTGAGACGATCAACCTGCCGGACCAAACTGCCCAAGAGAGGAGAGCCGAGACGGAAGCTAAGCTAACCCAGCTAGGACCTGAGGCTACTCCACTACCCAGCATGCACCTGGCTGTCTGATCCCTGGCCGCAGAAAAAATCTGATGGATAGAGTAAGACTTCAGGCGAACCCAGCAAAGGGAGGTCCTACAGAGACCTGGATCCATCGTTCACCTTGGATCAAGCTGCACACAGAGAGCAGGACTCCGGTGGGCCGAGAGGAGGCGGACTCTGTGTTTACATCAATGGTGCTTGGTGCTCAAACACAGGCAAAGTTGATGGACAATGTTTTTCCTCATGTTGAATTGAATTGAATGTCAAGATGTCGGCCATACTATCTGCCCAGATAATTGTTTTTCTTGCTGCTGTTACATTTGGTATGATTTTTGTTTTTAATGTTTTATTTTTGTTGCAAAAGGGCCACAACTGCATTTCGTTGTGCATCCCTGTGTTGCATAATGACAATAAATGATCCTTGATTTCTTAAATCCTTGAATCGTATTGTAAGTTGAATTCCAGCTGGTCTAGAAATACGAGCAGTCAGACAATAAGAGTAGTAAAATAACCCTCTGGTTAGCCGAGCTTTCTCTCTGTGTGGAAGTGAAAGCAGTAAAATGATCCCCCAAACTGTCCGTTGTAAAGATTGCTAACAGTAAGACATCATGACCTAAGCTGTAATAAACCGGCGTTATCCTTCTGGATTGAAAGGCATGATGTGAGAGAGCCTTTATCCGTCTTTCATGTAAAGCTCATGTACAGTATGTATTCAGCCTCGGCTCTCCATTCAGAGTCGCAGTCTTTGTTGTTTGGACGTTTCATCGTGTTGCACCATCACTTTCCTCTCCCGTTCTTTCCAATGTCACACAGTTAGAGAGAGAGAGAGAGAGAGAGAAACATCTGTTCTCTGGCTGCTGTTTGTCTGTTTGTTTTGTTCTTTCCTCCTGTGTATCTAAGCGTCAATTTCTGCCGGCGAGGGACACATGAAAAGAGCCACGGCACGAACAGAAAACAAGCCCTCAGAGACGAGGAGGAGGAGGAGGAGGAGGATGAGGATGAAGTGACTACACGAGGAAGGGAACAAGGGCCGGGAATAAGCTGCGATTAAACCTAAAAACAATCAAACCGCAGAGATGAGAGGAAGAGAGAGAGAGAGAGGATAGAAAAAACACACACACAAGACACACACGACAATGAAAGCAAATAAAAAAGAGGCAAACAGGGAACGCAGCGTGTTTGAGAAAAGACGCTGGCGAGGGGAAAATTACAACGAGTGCCAGCTCTGGATGCCTGGCATCAAGAAGAAGCAGAAGAGTTTCGTAGGAATAAAATGACACTGTTGGATATCACTGTGTGAGACGGAAAACTGGGATCGGGAGCAGCAGCAGTGATGTTAACACAGACAATATCAAACAATATGTTCATTACATCTTCACGTCGGAGGTGAGGATGGAGGCCGTGGTGAAGATAAATCTGGAAAAACAGCTTTCATGTGTCCAAAGTTTTCAGATTTTCACTGATTTAATTTCAAGAAGTATCGATGCTAACCCTCCTGTTTCTACAGAACAACCCGTTAGACGCTCGTTCCGTGCCGCTCTCCACCACGGAAACCTTTAGCGTTTGTATTTAACGCCTATTTATTTTACTTACTCCAATGTAAACCCATCGATATTAGAATGTCAGAGCAACTGATGAGTATAAAAGCAGGAAAGGGGGTCAAACAAACACAAGACTTTCACCCAGGGGACCGGCTTTAGGGTGCGGTAGTCAAGTCACGCTACGCCACGTTACTTTGCATCCGTAGCTTATGTAACGTTAGAAGCGTACTTATTCTAAACAAAAACGTTTTTTCTAGCCATAGGTGTTTTTTTTCCCAAAAGGCATCTGCCAACGTTAACCACGCACAAACCTTCTGAGTGTCTAGTTTTTGTTCTTTTATAGCATTTCCTTTGAAAAGTATCCCTATGACCAGAACAGTCCTAGACTGATTTTGTTTTTTATAGCATTTCCTTTGAAAACATCCCTATGAGAGCAGTGAGACTGAACCAGAACAGTAATGTTGTGGTCCAACAGAGGAAAAAAAAGGGCTGAAACTCCTTATAAAGCTTTGTTAAGCCGTGAGACGCTGCAGATTCATAATAATCAGGAGGATCATCACTATGAGCAAACCCTTTCACATTGTTGTCACATATGTTGATTCAAGCTGCTTCCCAGGTTCCTTTTGAAAAGTTGTGCAAGTGCCTCGCAAAGACGCAAGTTGCAGAATCATTAATCACGAGTGTGAAGAGTCACATCGTCTTTCCTGGAGTTCACTGATTGGTCCAACAATTTAAACTGATATCCAACTAAAATATCATTTTTGTTTTACTTCCCAGACCTGCCCTTCTCAAACCTGACCCAACCAGATGCCCTTGGACCTTCTCACCAATCGCCTGACTCCCAAATCCACCTGCTCACAAGCCCCAATCATCTCCACCTGCCTCTTATGACCTCATCAGTCCTTCACCGTATGTTACCGGCTCACATACGGTGAATGGATGTCGATGTTGGGCGACTAAATGCTCAGTTTTCATTCTGTGCAAACAAAAGTTAATGTGACGCTTCATCAATCAAGTGATTATCTACCAGTTGCACTCTTTTTCTAACTATCCAACACCGCAGCTAATCAAGAAACAGAAACTTAGGAAAAATAACACTTTGAATGATTTGTTTGTTGCTGTTGTAACTCCTCAGAGATCCTTTTTTTGGTGGATATATTTTATGTAACATATGGGCATGTGAATGTGGTCTTACGATAGACATGATATGAACTTATCCTTTTATATTAGGGGCATGAGTTGGCTGTTGTCTGGCCAAAGATTGTTTGTACTCATGAAATAGTCCAAAAGTAGCCTCAGCATTTCCAGTCAAACCAGGTTGGAACATGCTCTTCAATGATGCTGCTAAACGTCAAATTATGTTCAGTGAAAAGGTTTTATTTCAAACATTTTTACGGTTTATCAGAGGTAACAGTATTCTACTTTTTATTTAATATTTAATGCAGAGGGGAAAAACTGTGGGCTTGAAAAAAACAAATTCTTACTCAGAACTTGGTCAAAAACTCATGTTTTGTAGTAAGCTTTAGCGTCAGTTTTCATGCAAATCGTCTTTTCAAAATAAACTTCCAACTTAGGTTTAGTTTGTTTAAAGGTTTATGTATGCAACAAAACAACTTGATAACATTTAAGAAAACATTGTGGTCGGGGTTCAAATTAGTTAAAAAAGTATGCTAAGTTAAATCAGCCATTTTATGTCAAAACTAAGGTAAATAAATCAACGTTTACTTGGTTTCACATGGACACGAACAGCGTTCTCCTAGGTGAAAGTCCTGTGTTTGTTTGACCCATCCGACCTCACCTCTCACCTGTCCTACAAAGACTTTCTCACTCTTTATACTACGTGAGTTACGGTTAAATAAAGACGTGAATGGGTTTACATTGGCGTTAGTTGCTAACTCCAGGCTAAAGGGTTGAGTGAGAACAAGTTGGGAGTGAGAACGAGTTAAAGAAACATGTTTTTAGTTTGAAAAAAAGACAGTGTGGATGTGGAAACCTGAAGCTTCATGGACATGGGACACATTTACTACAACCTCCATTAAAGACTGGAGTGCAGCGATTGGCTGAAGCTCTGCAGTTACAGCATTTTTGTTCGTTTAGGAAGAAGGTTACCCGATTAGCTCGTTGTGTTACGCTTTAAATGTGCTAATATAATTTAATGCAGAGAAAAGGCTCATGAATAAATTTGACAGCAGTGCGTCGCCTCCCTTCTACCTCTCCTGCAGCTCTGGTTTTTGTGGTTTTTTGTGTTGTTCCAGTTCAGCGGCTCTCTGACGTCCCGACTCCGAGTCTTTTATGACAGATGAAGACTTTTTAACAGCCTCTGTGTGGAGGCAGTGGACTGGCTCCTCTTAATTAGCACTTTGTCTCTGCTCAGGAGTGACCTTTTCTCTTTTGCACTTTGGTTAAATTGACTCCCACTTCTCTGCTGTGTGTCTCCTTGGTTTTACATGGCTGCTGGTGCGTTGCTCTCTAACTGCTGCAGTTTTTTATGGAGTTCAACAGATGTATTGTCCCACCGATATAGCAAGCTGATGTTGGGATATTTCTCCTTCATTCAGTATTAAAGAATGACCAGCGGTGTGTCCACTTCCAACCTCCATCCTACCAGCCTTCACTCCTGACCTTAACATGATATTTAGTTTTTCTTTTAAATAACTGGAGGTGCGGGATTGTATTTCATTTTTGTTAAAATAAACAATTACGTAGGGTAAAAAAAGTTTGCCAGTTCACAGAGCTTTTGGTGTTTTAGGTAATAACAAGGAAGTTAAGTTAAAAAAGACATTTGTACCATTTACTCCTTTCTCATAACTGTCTTTCTCTTTTGTCACGAGATCACATGGGAAGGTGTATAAATAGCATTTCAATTTAAATTACATTCCAGGTGTCATAATACGCATTATAAGCTTTTCACGTGTCATTTCATGGCACATCGTTAACACGAAACGGTCAGTTATGCTTAAACTACTACTACTACTACTACTAAGTTAGGTTCAGGAAAAAGCATCACGGTGGGGCTATAATATGTACATAAATGAAATAAAATAGACTGTACACTGTAGACAGCACTTGATTTTCCTTGCTTTAGTCTACATCAAAATAAAAATGATTGGTTGAAATTAGTTAAACCAGGCTGCCTTTGGTGGATGGTGCAGCTGATATAAAAGCTTATAAGGGTTAAAAAGCAAACAAATTTGCTATTTGAAATCGTGCTCATGCTCTTTTCCACTGGAGGTTAATGTTTTATTAATAAAAGTGTATGGATTTCTCTGTTAGGTACGATGCTCTTTGAGTCGGGCGAGGTTTTTAAACGCTGTCTTGTCAGATCCTTCAAAGCCTAAAGGTGCGTTTCATTTGATCAAAGTGACAGCAGCTGGTTAACAAGAGGACACAGCTGCTTCAGGTGCACTGAATTCCTTCCCCGATCAAGTCTTTGTGTCCAAATGCATTAGCAAATTGTCAATCAATTAGTTGTGAATGAAGTGATTCCCAAACGTTGAAGACAGGAGGTGACTCTCTCTTCTTGAGATCTTTTTTAGGAAACACAGCGACAGCAGCAACTTTCCAGGAAGAGTAACAATCTCTGAGGCCGCGTAGCTTCATGCTTCATTGGTGAGTAATGACCAGTACCGGTGAGTAAAGCATCCAAAATGACAACATACCACACACACACACACACACACACACACACACACACACACACACACACACACACACACACACACACACACACACACACACTGGGAGACCCTCCACAACCATCACCTCCATTTCCAGAATCATAGATGACCTTTTGCATGAATAAAGTCAAAGAGGATTAAGAGAAGAAGAGACCTTCGCAATGTCGGCCGAGGGGAGAAGTGGGTGCATCCTCCTTTTGAACGTGGCTTGAGTGTCGATGTCTCCACCTGACTGAAGGCCACGCTGTGTGTGTGTGTGTGTGCGTGTGCGTGTGTGTGTGTGCAATGCGTTTGCATAGAGGCTGCATAAAAACATTAAAAAAAACACGCCTTAAGGAAATGTGAGGAAACATGTGGTTTCTAATCACATTCTAAACGTTACTGTCAAAGTCCTTCATCCGTTTGCCTGGAGGTGATAATATTTTGGGTTTATATTCTTATCTGATTTATATTGTGCAGAAACCTAATCCATAGACGTTACAAGACGTACAAACACAGAATCTATTTGCTTAAGTGTCCATCATACCACCAGGATTACAACAATTTAGATTAGCTGCCTTTCTTTACTGCGCGGTGTCAACTGTGCTCGGCTCCCATCAGGATTAATGGAATCCCGTTTTGTCATTATTACCTGTATAATACCTGTCAGAATCATCCAAGGCTGAGAAACGTACACCATTTCTTAAGAAGCATCAAAAGTCGTCGACATGTTGGGATTAAATTAAAAAGACAACACTCTCATTAGAATATCATGTTCAGGAGAGTTTAGAAACAAACGGCAACCAAAGCAGAAATGACAAAAACTGCAGTTACGCAAATGGCCACTTGAGGCTCCAAAAGTAAGGAGGTCTCCATAGACCTCTATGTTAAAATACCCACCTTTACATCAGAAAGAAATATGTTTAAAGCTTGGTAGAAAAAAACTGCTTTCGTCTCTATAGCTAGTTTCTCTGTTCATGACAACTGTACCAGGGGTGAATTTTCACTTGCCCTTTGATTGACAGGTGGTTGTTGTCTCAAGTTGCTCGTTGTTATCTTAGACTGTATATAAGAAGAGGACCAAGTCATCGTGACGTCAGCCATTGGTTTGTGAACTGCCCCTTTAAATCCTCAGATTTTTCGAATATGCCGTGGCCATCTTGGATTACGGACGTCATCTAATTGTTTTTTCTGCAACCAATGAATAGAAGTTATCAAATTTGGAATGTGGAGGAGTGACGCCCTAAAACATAATCTGCTTTATGGTCTGTTTGACTCTACATGGAGCATCATTTACTAAATGAACATCATGCTGTATTGAAGAAGACTTGAAACTAGAGATTGAGACCATAAACTCATGTTTACAATGTTTACTGAGGGAATAAATCAAGAGAGAAGTAGAGTCATTTTCTCATAGACTTCTATACAACCAGAGGAGTCGCCCCCTGCTGGTCATTAGAGAGAATGCAGGTCAGCATTGGCTTCACTTCGCAGAAGAACCGTCTTCAGTTTGAGTACATCCTGGTACGAAACAAACAGGCATCTTACTTTTATAGTTGCATAAAAGGTTTTGCTAAATATGCAAAATATGTAAATATTTTAGGTCCCATTGGTAGGGGTGAGACGTCACCTCTCTATCTAATTCAAAACTACAATTTTTTATTTCTATATTCTTTCTATTTCAAATCCAACAATCTAAAGGAAGAAAACTGCAAATATGAGTCCAAAATGTGATGAAAGATACAACTGATTTATATTTCATAGATTACTTTTATTTACTTTTGAATAAGACATAAAAACAAACAGCAGACTGCTACCTGCCACAGCTCTCTGCGGTTCCTCCTTGTCTCTTAAACTACTAGTGCTCCCCGAGGAGGAACAACAACACGACCCACAAATTAGTCTTCGGGCCCCCTGCTCCTCTCTCTGCAGACTGGGGGCCACCGCTGAAACATTTTCCAAGATCACTTACCAGAAAAACAAAAGGGCTGAGAAGAGAACTGTAGAGAGGCTAGGCCACAGCCCTGAGGATTATTCTCCTAGTGTTACATGGATTAGCAGCAGCCCAACCTTTGACTCCTGTTAGGGACGACTTGACTTATGGCTTTGTTCAGGTGGGGAGGAGGCCTCTGCTCATTATCAGAGTATGTACACATGAATATAAACTATAGGTGACCTTATGTTGTCTGAATGGTCCCTTTAGCTGCTGTAGTGGGAGATACATGAGAAGAAGAAGCACCTTCGTGTTAGTAAAATCTGCTTGGGAAATTACATTAACACATTATGTCCCTGTCTTGTGAAAAGTGTATATATATATATATATATATATATATTCCTTGAGCGTCCTGTCTCATGAAATAGTCCAGGACATATGACAGTAACAGTAAAAACAGCTAATCTTTTAGGTGTTTGCACGGATTAAACAGATGAGATGTTACATGTTATGAACAGTTTTTTTTGTCCTTTGACCGGGCCAAGCTCGCTATCTATTTATGCTAAGCTAAGCTAACCACATCCTGACTGACTCGTATCAATCTTATCATCTCAGAGAATTAGCACAAATGTTGAACTCTTTCCTTAAAGGACTACATTTCTGAGCTTCAGATGTTTACATCTTTGTATTTATATACTTATATATTATTTCTCCTATACCTTCTCATTTTACATTTACTTCATTCCTGTTTGTTTTATATTAATATTTGATATATATTATATTTTTATCCCTAGATTTAAACTTCTGCATTATTTTATTTCTTAGATTCTCATTCTTTAATAGCACGATATTTTATTTTTGTTACATATTTAATGTGCAATTTGTAAAAGATATAACATCTATCATTGCCAACGAGAAGGTTGCTTCTTTGTTATTGTTGTGCATATGACAGTCAATAAATAAATAAATAAATATATTGGAAAACAATCATTTAAATGCTGAAAAAAGTTTTTATCTGGACTTTACATCTTAAAATATATATTAAATAACCAACTAACCAAATCCATGGTCCGGTTCAGGTGTCTCCTCGTATCCGTCACTCATCACACTCATTTTTTTCTGATCTTCTCTTTGTATCCACTCCTTGACTTCAGCTTCTGTGAGGCTAAACCCCTTCATGTTCTCGACAGAAGTGGAGTAAGAATAGCTCACAGAAATGATGCTCAACTCGTGTGTGTGTGTGTGTGTGTGTGTGTGTGTGTGTGTGTGTGTGTGTTAGTGTGTGTGTTCAGTTCTCATGTTAAGTCCCCACAGATCTCCCAAATACCCATGCACATGTGTATAGAAACAATCTACAAAGCCCTGTGTAATCTTCCTTTATACTGCGCTCTTAGTTTCATCTGCAGGGGATTACTGTACCACTTTTTTTTTTGCGTGGACTCTGCAAAAGGAGGAGGGACGTACAAAATGGCGGAAAAAAGGAAAACAAATTGTAGCGTAATCTCTGCAGAGAAAGGACGGCTGAGCGAGGGAGTCCCCCAGACCCTCCATCTTTTTTTTCCTTTTTTTTTTCCAGAACAGAAAATCCCATAATCCTCCATGTTTGATGTCTCAAAGCTAATGGCGTTTATTAGGACGGCCCAAAAGGCGCTTTGTCCGCGGCGCGGTCGCCGTTGAGGTTTTGAATGACATTGCAGGAGGAGAGCTGGTAACTTTAGCTTAATCTGGGCTTATCCGGCCCCGATGCATGCACAGGTGTGTGGCCCTTAAGCCCAGAGGAGGCCGGGCTCTCCTGTGCGAAGCCAAAGATCAATCCTGCTCCAGGGGGCCGAAAAAAAAACGTCCAGAGGAAAGCACACTGCAGCTCTAACCCACGAGGCTTTATCCTCCTCGTGAACCGAACCGCCTATTATCACATTTTAATTAAGCGACTGCTCTGCTTCCCTCCGTCTGCATCAATATGATATGGAACGACCTTTTCCTGCTGAATCAGTTTACGTTTCATGAAGCGAGTCATGCAGGTTGAGTTGCATATATTCATCTGGAGGATTTTAGTTTCACCCCTAAAGACTCCTGCTTTGTGCCGAGGCCCTGAATCCGGTCAGTCCACATCTATAAGACATCACTGCAATATTCAGAACATGTGGGAAAATAAAACAACTTTCCATCAAAGAGCCAGTGTGTAGCATTTCTATGAGCAGAAATGGAATCTACTGTAATATTCATAACTATGTCTTCATTATTGTATAATGAATTGTTGTGTTTTTGTTAGCTCAGAATGAGGCCTTCACATCTGCATGGGGTGCAGAGTCCCACCATGTTGCACCGTCATGTTTCTACCCAGAACCGACAAACCAAACACTCGCTCTAGTGACGTATTCTCAAGCAACGGTTCGTATGATGTCTTATTAGAAAGTTATTCCTCTTTTTTCGTGTGTTTTTCCTACAAAAGTCAAGCAAAACGTGTCAATTTTAGCTCGTTACATGCTTACAGTCTTTTAGAAAATAAACAAAGTTCAGTTATGTTTAGACAACAAAGCTACCTAGTAGGTTTGAGGAATACATTGTTCAATAATTATTTATGGTTAAGGCAACAAAACGTCTTAGTTAGTTTCAGGCAACTGAACTACTTAGTTAAGTAACAAATTACCTAGTTAGGTTTAGGCAGCAAAACTAGTTGGTTAGGTGCAGGAAAAGATTGTGGTTTGGTTAAAATATCTACAGAACTTGCGTTATTAAGTACAGAAGTTACGTGACAAATAAATCAAAATTGACTTTACGTTTCACACGGGGAATGAACATCAGTCTCTTTTGATTGACCTGCCCAACCTGTTTGGGTTTTTGCGGTCTTTGTACTTCCTGGTTCATGATGACATGGATGACATGCAAATAGATTTTGTGGGATATCTATGAATTATAATGCAATCATTTCCATTGGAATAGCTACGAACGCTCTGTGAGAATAGCCTGCCTCTAGTGAGAGCCTTTCTCGTTTTTACTTTACCTGAAGGCTCCGACACGCTTGTGAAATTGCGGTAATGTGAGCTGTGAGTGTAAAACTGTAGAGCCGCCAGAATTTTCAAAACAAGAAGACACACACACGACCCTGAACTTGTATCGCATTTTAAAAGTGTTCTAACATATAAGTAGGTATTTACACTTCCAACACACCCAGAGCAACATGATCATCAAGTTGGAGTTGTTTATGTTTCCACATGAATCCAATATTCAATACTCTTTTTTTGGTCTCCTCCAACTCCTGATGAAAATATTCTTGCTCGTCAGCTGCTATAAGTGGAACAATTATTGTGAAATGTGTCATTCGGTGTGTGAGTAATTTGTTTGTAATTTAAGTATATTGTGATGCTAATACTGTATATTGTGTAGTTTTACTTCAGTAACATTTTAAATGCAGGACCTTTACGTGAGTATTTTCTACACTGTGCTGTTAATTATTTTTAAAGTATGTTTAAAGTAAAATATTTGAGTACTGAAACAACTGAAATACCAAAAACTAATGATTACTTATGTTTTTAAAATGTTTGCAAATATGACAGCTAAAAAAAGCAGAATTATCTTTAACCCTATCCTAGACCAAAACATTATTTAAATCATTTTTGTAATGATCATATGCATTTTTAATGGCTCTGATGAAAAGTGTTTCCTGCCAGGTGGGGTTTCAGTGACACATTATGGCAGAAATCCCACAACAAGGAACCAGATCCCTGGTTTCTGGACCTCTGCCTAGAATCACTTTCAATATTTTGTCTAGATATCGAGGTCAGAAGTTGACTCGATAAAACATTAAATCTCTCTGATGAGGAAAACATAAAACCAGAAATCGTCACGCTTCCATCAAAACTAAACTTATTTAATATCTATTTTTAATATACTTCAATGTGAACACATTTTACCTAAACACAGTAGATTTACTGCTCTGATCTGCTGGAATCCCGAAAAAACCAAGCAACCTTGTGACAAATCTGTTTCTAATCTCTGATCTTTAACCTTTTTGTGTTTTTTTTTAGTAAATCTTTAAAAATAAAAATCCCATCCTCCGTGTTTTTCCGACCAACACACAGGAGGAGAATGACATTGCTGCTGCCTCTGACTGGTGAGGGCTTTCTGACCAAGGACTGCTGACTGTCTTATTGGATTTTGGAAGCCACTCCTTCAATAAAAAGAATGAATTTCCCATAATTCAATAACAGAAATCAAGGCCAGCGGCCCAGTGATCCATAAACACTACGATGATGAGGTCACCCACCAACCCGCCCCCCCTCTGCACGCCAGCACATGATGCAATATCATCATCGTCATCAGCTTCAGAGCGGCAAAATGACGGCATTTGTTTGATTTTCTGATTTAAAGTGGCCCTATTATGCTTCTCCACTTTTTCCCGCTCCTTTAGTGTGTTATATATATTTTTATAAATGTAAAAGGTCTGAGTGTAAAACCTGAAGTCCACTCATAAAAGGAGTTACCCTCCCCCTCAGAAGCTCCTGAGCTCCTGAAACGGCTCCATTGAATTCTCTCATTCACTTCCGTAATTTTATGAGGTCACAATGTTACAGAAGTGACGTAAAACGCCTTCCAGCTAGTTTGACCCTCAAACAACAAGAGAGTTTTTTGAAATATGAAACGTTGACCAATCACAACAGAGCGGGCTAGCTGACCAATCAGGGCAGACTTTGCTTTCTGGAGGGAGGAGCCAGCGCTACAACGGATTGTTTCAGAGAGAGGGTGAGAAGAGATGCTGCAGGACAGCCAGGATGAGAAAAACAAGGAGGATTATGAGCATTAACGCATGTAAACATGTAACTGTAACTTGAGATAAAAATATGCAAACGGAAAATAGCATAATAGGGCCTGTTTAATACAGCATGTTGGATGATTCTGGACACCTGAGGGCGACCAGAGACGTGCAGTGTTTAAGTCCAAGGCCTCTGAGATGTTTTCGTATATCCTCACCTTTGGGCGCCCCGCAGCATTTTCACCAAAAACCCTTCATGATGTGTCCAAACCCTGCATTTCTTCAATTGCTACCATCATCCTTCAAATAACATGCTTCATGGTTGTTCTTTCCTGCATGGGGGGGAGGTTTTTTGCACCCGTTCTGCCCTGCGGTCACTCTCCCCTGTGGATTTACTCAACCCTCTTTTTCCCTTTTCTTTTTCCCACAGAAGGAGCCAAGTTTGTGTGGACTGAAACTCCACGCATCACTTCCTGTCAGGTGGAGAAAACGTGTATCAGCGTCATAAAACGCTTCACTGTCTCACCTTTCACCTCTTGGATGTCGTTGTCTGCGATTCACCGGCTCAAAGCTTCTTTGCAGCCTTTTTTGGTCAAAGCAGGGTGAATTCCCATCTGTTCTCTGTTCATCACATTCACAGCTCAGAATGTAACCGACAGGGGGCGTCAGCCGGCAGCTTAACGGATTTCTGTAAACCAGAGCTGCTGCTTTAACCCTTTAATTCACTGAGGAAGCTCAAACAGAGCAGCTCGGATCAGAAACAGACTCTAAAAGTATCACTAAAACGAAACAGAGTCTGGAGAGGGTGATGATGATGATTTTCTGTGACACTTCAAACCATTCAGTCCTCTCAGTGGTGGAGGAAGTATTTAGAAAGTAAAAGTACTAATACCTCAAGGTAAAAATACTCTGTGCCTGTATACAAATGTCCTGTGTGACTGTTATACTATTATATATTCTATGATGTAATTATTATTACTAATGCATTGATGTAAAAGCAGGATTTAACTGTTGTAGTTGGTTGAGGTCGAGCTCATTTTGAGCTATTAACTTATTAATGCTTTCATTATTTTCTCCATTAATCAATTGATTGTTTGGTTTGCAAAAATAGTGAGAAATGCCCTCACAATTACCCAGAGCCCAAAGTGACACCTTCACAATGTTTGTTTTATAAAAATGTAACATTATTACTAAAACATAAGCATTGTTAACATTATAAAAAGGAAAAGCAGCAAATATTTATATTTGTGAAGCTGGAGCCATGACATTTTACATGGTAATCAATTAATCAACTAAAGCTGTCCTTGTTGTAGTTTAATTTGCAGCAAAACATCATATTTAAAAAGCTCTTCGTATGTTTTGTATCTAAAAATAATCAATAAAATAATCAAGTACAAGTACAAGTACCTCAAATTTGTACTCAAGTACAGAATTTTAGTTATTGTACTTCTATATACAAGCCATGTTTGATCTTATAGGAACTTATAGTGTACCCAATACACGAAAACATATTCTACATAGTAGGATTGCACACATGATCATGAAATCATTAAAAAAATTGGCCGATTTAAAATCAAAGTTGATTTATGTTTCACGTAATTTGTGTACTTAAGTAACGTCATTTCCGTAGTTATTTTAACCCAAACAAAGATGTATTCCTAAAACTAACTAAGCAGTTTTGTTGCCTAAACATAACAAAGTTGATCCTGCGAAGTCGGAAGTTTATTTTGAAAAGACTGAATGCTTGTAACAAGCGGAAAGGGTCACTTTTTGTAAGCTATCATACGAGCCGTTGTATGAGGATACGTTGATGCTTGTACCGTAACAAAGTCTGATGAGGGTAGTTTGTTTTTTATTTATACCAGTAACATTTTTTTTCTGGCAACTAAATTGATTATTTAGTGCAAATGTGTATCATCTCTGCTGGAGACAACACTTCCTAGAGTGTATGTGTGTGTGTTTGTGTGTTCCCTTAGAGAAAAACAGAGTGAGTGGGAGCATCGTGGATGTTTGTCAGTCATAACGACATTACTCTCTCAGACCCGCCGATACCTTCTCTAATCCAGCACTCGATAAGGCTTCAAAGCAAACATGGCTTTAATGATGTGTTTAGCGTTATCCACGGCGACGAGCAAAATGACCCTTTATTATGAGAGTCATTACCCGAGTCACTCTTTAGACTAAGTATGCCTGCAGGGCTGTGCTGTTTTATTACATAAAGAACTGAACCATCTCTTTCTGCAAGGGATTTGAGACGAGAGCGTCTAATCTGATGTTACATATGGCAGCGATGTTACTGTGGTGTTCAGCCACATAATGAAACCTGAGAGAAGGTTTGTTTGTCACTGCTGGTTAGTACAGAGGTGATGCAATGGATGAATCAGAGTACCTGTGATACCAGTGTACTTCTACTGTATGTGTAATGGAGATCCTCTAGTAGACAGTTATTTAAAGGGCCAGAGTTGTTTATTCGCTAGTTTTAGCCCCTTTAAATGTGTGTACTTATTATTGTAAACACAGCATCCTGTTAGGTATCAGATTGTTGGATGTATCTTTTGATTCCAGACTGAAATATCTCAACAATAATTGGATATTTATGTTTACCAATTGTTTGGTTTTTGGTGCTTATTGTTCTACGTTTATATTATATTGTTCTGCCGACTGAAGCCAATACAGAAGTGTCTTTAAAACGTGCATTCTCTCTACTGACCATCAGGGGGCGACTCCTCTGGTTGTATAGAAGTCTATGAGAAAATGACTCTACTTCTCTCTTGATCTATTCCCTCAGTAAACATTGTAAACATGAGTTTATGGTCTCAATCTCTAGTTTCAAGTCTTCTTCAATACAGCATGATGTTCATTTAGTAAATGATGGTCCATTTAGAGTCAAACAGACCATAAAGCAGGGTATTCACTTCCTGTGTTGTGTAGTTTTGTGAAAGCTACAGCTCAGTAGTATCAATAATCATCTGATCACTGGAAAAACTGAAACATCATTACTACAAGCTCCATGTGTCCACTCTGAAGCTTCTAACAAACAGAGGGACAGTTTACCACACTAAATATATTCTCATTTTACCAGGGTCCCCAACTCTTGATGTTTCTTGCGGGTCCCCTGTTTGTCTCTCTGTGTTTGTGTGTGTCGGTCTTGGGTCTCTGCTCACCTGCCATCAATCAGCTCATTAACCTCCCTGTCAGCTTACCTGCATCTCATCAGTTCATCAGACCTGCAGTTTTTCAACCTCAGCTCTTCAGAAGTTTGGTGTCAGATCATTGTGTCGACTACCATGGTAGTTACTCGCTTCCGGCTTCTGTAGTTTGTAATGTTTTCTGAGAACTACTCCTCATTTTGTTTTGGAGCTTATGTTCTTTTCCACACCATGATCTGCCTGCCTGCTTCCTCAATTTAATATATCCGGGTCTGCCCTCTACCACCTTGAATGAACCTCCTTACCTTCACCCACCTCTTGTCAGTGTCCACCTAACTGCAAACTAACAGGTGTAAAAAAAATGTTTTAATCACGATTTTTTTCCTTCCTGACACGATTTTCTGACATAATTGATGCTTTCACGCACTTATTCCATCATTGCAACTCAGAACAACACGAGGCGACTTTGTGTTGATAATTAAAAATAAAAGCTAAACGTTATTTCTTTCATAAGAAAATAATCCACACACTGTTATATTTCTAATTAAATGAGACATTAACTACTTTACTTTAAACTTTTTTTTATGTGCATTATATTTCCAAAATAGTTTGTTTAGCATGGGTCAAAAAACAAAAAAGAACTTGCTCACTACTAAAGACATATAATAATTCTCCACTTTGATAATACTAATGTTTCTGCAGCTTCTTTGTCTAATGTAGGTATAGAGAGACAAAGCCCCGCCCCTTCCGGTGGACCACAATGAGACCGTAATTCAGAAAAATATGTTCAGTAATCAGAGACATATAGTTTTTTTTGATTCTGTTTAAATTGTGCTATGCATTACACATATGATGCAAGTCAAAAAAGTAGGACTTTATCGTATATAACAATTGAAGTATAAGACTGAAAATATGTAATAAGAGAGACGACACACCCAAAAGTAGGAAGTGACGACTCTTTCTGAAGTTTCTTACCACGATGTTCTCACACCAACAGCAGGTCTTGTTCGTTCTTTCACTTCCCAGCTAATTAAAAGAGTTGCTGGATAAAACACATCAGATAAAATAAATGTGACAAGTTAGCTAGCCAACTAGCAAGCTAAGCTAACGTAACCGTGTTGGTGTTGTTGACGAGAGATGCAGTTCACCGAGAGGTTTCACACAAAACTAAATGATACAACAATGAATCCCTGACAAAAGTAAAGATAATTTTGCAAGAAAGTTACAAACATATGTGTAGCACACGTTAAACCGGATCAAAAAAATATTAATGTCTCATCATTGATTAACGTATATATTTTTCTACGAAATAAGGTGCCACAGGGGACACTAGAAGGAGAGGGACTTTACCGCTCAATGTGATTATGTTGTTAACATTACACCTTGTAGATGACTTTATTTCATATTAAAAACTTCATTCATGGTTCTAAAGATGTCTCTTATAATTAATAACGTATTGATCCAGAACCGGCGTTGTGGTAGCAGTTGCTCAGGAAGACCACTGAAGACATGAACCCAGAGAAAAAAGCAAGACTGAGTTGAACTTCGTGATGCAGGCGTCATGTCAACAAACTGTCCGTACGTGGAGAGTCAGACGGACTCGGCGGTCTTGTGTGTCCCAAACCGGGACGCAGTGAGCGAGTCGCCCCGCCATGTGCTCCTAATGTGCCTTACTAATTGCAGCCTTTTGTACTAAATCAGACTCCTGCTCCGCTGCTTTTTTGATGTGACTACACTCATTTCTCCCTCCGTCGAGCTCTCGCTCCAGCCATGCGTGGCTCACTGTTTGCTCTGCCGGCCTTTGATGGCGGCGCAGTAGCGTTAATTGTTTTGTACTGTTTGGAGGCCACTCCCTGTAGGTGGGCTCCATAATCTATACCGACACCAGAGAGAGACTCCTGTGTGACGCCGAGGCCCCCCGCTCTGAGAAAATTGGTAATTAGGGGACTGACGTTCGGAGCAAAAGATGACTCTTATTCGTGTTTCTGTCTGAAGGAATTTTGATTCACCATCAACTGTTACGTCTCCTGTCAAAGCTTTGCTTGTTTTATTGATATTAGAAGCTGAAATATGATTAAAAAAGGAATTTTTTTTAACTTCATTTTGACTGCTTCCCCCTTTTGGTTTCCTCATGATGAAGTTTGAGTTTCTCTTTTTACTCAACGTGCTAACTACTCAGTTACTTTCATGGATGTATTGAGTCTCTCTCTTGCTGGACACATGCATTGCACAAAAGTAAATGACTAACCTTAAGAAACTTTTTAACTTTTATTGGTACCAACTTCTTAGAGTAAGTCACAAATTAGTTTGTGACGCTCAGTAATGTATCAGAAACGGTTGCTTCTGTTGGTTCAGATTTTCTTCTTTTGTACACCGTAAAAAATAAATAAATAAAGCATATAAAACTTATAATTTCTTGGATGTGAGGACTGAAATGGAACAGCTTTTGGAGCAAATAAAAAGTGTGTTTAGATCGTCGTAAAGGTGATACAACCTGGTCTACGTTCCCATACAACAACGCCGCATCGTCAATAATGTTTTGAGGAACATATATTTTCAATTTTTTTTTGACATAGCATGATTACGTTTGTAAACAAACTCTGCGGAAATCCATATAGGACAAAGGTCATGTTGGATGGGTGGGTCGACACAGGCTATGTATACTTACACAACGGTTCATCTGACACTTACGAAAAGTTACTTCTCATTTTTCATGCGTCTTTCTATGAAAGCCAGCAACACGTCAATTTCCGCCAGTTTCTTGCATACAGTCTTTTCAAGACAAACTTCCGTCTTTACAAGAAACAATATCAGTTGGGTTCAGGCAACAAAACTTCTTAGTAAGGTTCAGGAGAAGATCTTATTTTGGATTAACATTTCTCTGGAAGGGCCGTTGCTGAAGTACGCAAGTTATGTTACTAATAACGTTCTCCTGGGTCAAAGATCGTATTTGTTGGACCCATTAACCTTAACCTGGGTTATCTACGAATTACGGTGCATTATTTTTCGTAGGTATAGTTCAGAATGCTGGATGAGACCAGACTTACACAGGACTTTCACCCAGAACACCGCACGGTCACTTATTTCAATTAATGCCCGTAATTTAAGTGACGTAACAAATATATTTATTTTAAGCCAAACCATGATTTTTATCAATCTTGTTGATGTTTTTTTTCTGTCTTTTTAGCCACGTGTTTGACACTGCGACTTTTATCCAGGAGAAAATACGTTACCCTCAAAACATAATTGTGAATTCAGTTAAGCTTTATCGTAACGTAATTTTATAGGAGACAGGGTTTCCTGACGCCACTAGTAGAGCTATGAAGTACGGCTGTCACTAAATGCGTAATTGATTTTCTTATAAATACTTTCTCGGTTAACTTAGCAATACTTTAATTGTTAAGTTGGTAAAAATGTATCAAAAATGTTCCGAAAAATGCTCATCAACTGTTTGTTTTAGGCAGCTCCTCTTTTTGTTTGTATCTTGTTCCTGTGCACAACATTTCTGCAGAGAGCTCACCGTTATCCCACCAGTCGGCACGTAAAGAAGTAAGTGATTTTGTCGTTAATGGTTAACAGTGAGATAAGTTTTTGAATTGTTTTGTGAGCAGTCACTGAAATGGGAACTTGTCCTCAGCCGGCCGTTAGCACATCGAAGAGGCAGATTCCTTTTGGTCGAGACAATTAGCGTCCCGGGAGTCACGGAGGCGGAGGCCTGTCGTCGCACAGAGTCCAGGTGAGCCTCCTCCTCGTGATCACTGGCATGTTAGAATCAGTTTAATTGGGCTCTGTTTGATTTTCACCGACGACAGCCGCTCCAAACACTCCCACACACCAGCAGACAGGAAAAAAAAAAAAAAAAAAAAAACACGCCTCCTCCTCCTTCTCCTCCCCCCCCCCCCCAAACCTAATGGCAGAGCGGTGACTCGTCAGAGTTGACAGTGACCTCGCTGTCGGAGCGAGGGCGAACGCCTCACAAGCTCCTTTGAAGTGTCAGCGACTCCCCTTCGGTTCGCTTCTTTAAAGAGCCACATTTTTGTCTTTCTGGACGAACAGCTTCAAAACAGATTGACACCTGCAAGGCCTCAGTCTGCTTCAAACACCACAAGGTGCTTTTCTGGTGCTGACTTCAGTGGGATTATTAGTCTCTCTTTAAAAGAACACAAACATGTTCTTTCTCTGACTGCTTTTTCATGTTTTCTTCAAGGAAATTCCAAACCTGCAGACTCAAAAGGTTTCGCTGATATTCTTTCAAAGGCTCTCAGATTCAAGCAGAGGTTGAAAAATAACTTACGTTGTTTACTTAAGTAAAAATACAAATAGTTTGTCACAAGTAAAAGGCCTATATTCAAAATGTAAAAGTTCAAAAGTATTAGCGTGAAAATATACTTAAACCGCCAAAGGTAAAAGTACTCATTATGGATGGCCCATATAAGAATATTATATATAATATTACTGGGTTATAATTATTTATTCATTCAGGTGTTAATCACTTTAATGTTGCAGCTGGTAAAAGTGGAGCTAATCTTTATAATTTAATCGTCATTTATTCGTTTATTACATTTTATATTATTATTCTAAATCTGCAGACTTAACTCAAGTTTTAAAAATAAATGTAAAGGAGTACGAAGTAATATTGGCCTCTGAGATAGAAGTTTGAAGAAGCATAAAATGGAAATGAGCAAGTAAAGAACAAGTACTTGATGTGTACTTGGGTGCAGTAATTGAGTAAATATACTTAGTAATGGAAGAAGCATAACAAGAGAAACGCCTAGCCAAGTTCTACTCATTACACGGTCTCATCAAAAAAACGTCCGTCTTCACAGGAAACAACTTAGTTATGTTTCAGCAACAAAACTACTTAGTTAGGTCGAGCAAAATATTGTGTTTTGAGTTAAAACAACTAAGGAAGTGCTGCTACTTCCTGCCTTGTGTGGGTTTTTGCAGTTTTCGTACTACCTTGTTCATTCTCCGTGACTAAAATACTAAATTATTTCATGGGTATCTAATATATAGATATTGTCCTCAGCCGGATATCTAATATGTAATATAAGCTTTGAGCTAATGATTGTAAGTCGCTTTGGATAAAAGCGTCTGCAAAATGACTGTAATGTAATGTAATGTAATCTACGAATTACGATTGATGAGAATGATTGCAAACATTAAATCATTTTGAATTTAACTTTTATTTCTCATTTCTCGTCCGGATGCCTCACCTGAATGTTCTTCCACTCATGAATTCCAGTTGGATTTTACAGTCAACTGTTTTTATAATGTTGTCAGCGTCTTGTTTCAAGTATTTACTAAGTACCGCTTTCTTTTTCATCCCTGTTGTGTAAAAAAAAAAGTGTTATTATTATTTAACTATTAGCATAACATTCAAGTGCAAATTACTTTTAAAGTACATCACACATTCAACTTTTTAAATCCGTCCGATGACCGTCCAATTTATGCTCGTTATGTTTTCCATGGCTGCTCTGCCGCTAATTGGAGTGGTTTGTTTCCATAAAGTGATGATAAAAAAAGAGCAGGAGGTTGTGGTGGGGAGCTACCAGCTCATCGACGCGTCATGCTCGCTGGACATTTTTCCATTTAAAGAGGCCAATTAGTCCTGCAGGCCTCCTTGCTCATCACATGCCGATCAGGTCGACGGCACAAACAAACACACCCAGGACCCTTATTATCCTCTCCAAAGGCAGTCAAGCAAATGTCTTCTCTTAAAGTGATACTCCACCCAAAACTACAGAGTGTCAAACACTTGAAGGGATGAACAGGGTTGGGAGTTTTCCCCCTTAAAAAAAACCATAAAGATGTCAATTTATTAAGTCACTCCTGCCATATAATCCATAAAAATATGGCAAAATCCACCTTGTGTCTCATGAACGTCTCCGTCAAACGCTCTCTTGCTTTTTCTCTCATTCATTGGGTAACCTGACTTCTTCCAACTTATTCTTTCGTTTGAATTTCTAGTGTAGTTCATTGATTGGCTTCTCGGCACATCAATCATACATAATGCAGTCTATATAAAATGTTTGCCTCATGTCTTTGGGCAGCACCGAGCACTACAAATCCATCACTTACAACAAAGTATACATTTAATAGCATGCTTATGTCTTAATAATCTTAAATCTGTATTGTCAGACTAAGTGAACGTTCCAAAAAGAGGAGGTCCTGCAATCTACAATTAAGGTCCTGTTTGTTTAAATCAGTTCTCTCAGGAGATACTTCTTTCAGAGCAAACAAATATTTTATTGACGTGAAAACAAGGATGAGAAATGTGAATAGTGTTTGGCAATTAGACCCACTGTGAGGTCATATATTATAAGGTTAGTATAATAGGAAATCCCCCACTATGGCAGCCCTGCCTCACTCGAAATGCGTTGGGTTTACGCAACAAAAGTACTTGGTTTGGGATAAACTAATTATATATGTTTAATAACAAGTATGTTTGTTAGGCTATGTAACTTATGTATGTGGTGTTAGTTAAGTATGTAAGTAAAGTAACTAAACTATGGTTAAATAAGTCAACTTTGAGTTGGTTTCACATGGACACAAACAGCGTTCTGCTGGGTGAAAGTCCTGTGTTTGTTTGATCTGATTCAAAACGGGTTGACACAATTTATTGTCATTATAGATGCATCCACAGTGAATAAATAAATAAGATACAGGCAAACCACACATTGCACAAATTACACCACCAGATAAGAAGAAGCAACATATTGCACGACCCGCTCAGCCTCAAGCAACATTATTTAAAATTCTACGTGAGGCATATATGAGTTTTTTGTTTTGAAAAATGTAACGTGATGGGATTACTGCAAAGGAATGTGAAAGTAAATACCAATGTGGGGAACTAAAGAGAGGCAGAAAGTTATGTTGAGGGAATTTCAGGCTTTAACCCCCCCCCCCCCCTCTCCTTTCAGCGTTGTGGAATCTGCCCTAAATGAAAGAACATAGCTTAACTGGGAGACCTTGGGGGGCGGTGGGGTGATCGGGCGTCGGGGGTGGTTCGTGCCGCCCCGTCAGTTGGTGTTCATGAATCAGTTTGAAGGCAGATCAAAGGGGTTTCTCTCCACCAGAGCTGGAGTCCGGTCAGTCGGACGGGGAGTCGCCCTCCTTCGCCTCAGCTGACGATGGAAAAAACCTTCAGGTGGAGCTGAGCGTCCTGTCTGTCCGCTACGCCGCAGGGATAACTGCTGGACGTGGACATGGGAACGATTTCTCACTTTGACCTTCTTCCTCTCGGTGTGTGGTGGCTGCGTGGCTGGACACAACGTACCTGGACAAATTATATCGTTTGCAGGGGTAGTAACCCCTGAGATGCAGCAACAGGGTTCTGACAAGACTTTACATTTACAGGCTGTTCTGAGGACATCGCATCGACAAAAACAAAAGAACAAGTTGAGAATAAAAAAAGGGAATAAAAGAGACATAAAGCCTGTTCGAAAGGGACTAGTATTACCTGGGGATCTTCGGAAATTTGTAATAACTGCGGAGGTCATCTGTGATCTTAATCCTGTGGGAATTTGCAATGTCTGTAAAATGTCAAATAAATATTCCACAGCAAGTTACCTCCCATATTTCACCATAAACAGATTATATATTATGTGATAATATAAATCCTCTGCGAATCAGCATCTCGTGGTTTGGGTTTGTTTGCAAGGTTTTTGTTTTCATGCGTCTTTTGCAACTTTCCAGGTCGATAATTATTTTTCATTTGCAGCATGTTGCATTGTTGTACTTATTTTTGACTTTTGAATTGGCATCCTTTCTGAAGCTGCAGCAGTTTTGTAAATGTAAACGTTTCAGGCCGCTGTAGTGCAGTTGACCTTGTCGGCCACCGTAGATAACACTTGGACTTTTGACTTGCTTTGAATCACGGAGATTACGTGTGGAGGACTTTGGAACTTGACTTGTTTGAAATTACTCAAGACTTGACTTGAACATAACATCAGTTACTTAAGAAAACTTTTGATAAACTTGACTCTTGGTCTTTCAAATGAGACTTGTTGTTTTAGATTACATATTTGATTTGGACTTGTTTGAATGCATTAGAAACTTGACTTGAACTTTGTGTGACTTCCTTCTTTGACTTCCAATGACCTGGAACTGCCCGAAATCAAAAAACCCAAAACAGCTTAGCCGATAAAAATCTTCTCCAACAATGCAGCTTTCTTTGTTCTTATCTCAGTTTCTCTGTTCTAAAACATCACATCACTTTTCAGTCAAACATGAATATGCTGAGTCCTAACGTCAGCGTTCAGGAATTCTGGGTACCGTAGTTCTCATTCTTTGCTGCCTCTCGCTCCCATTTGGGGCCACCAGGATTCAAACCGTCCCTACTCAGCTTCAACATGGACCCCCATTCCCTCCCTCCCTCCCCCTTCAGTCTCCCACCACTCCAGTCCCGCCGTATCATCCTCTCACACACACGCCGCATCATAATTAGGCCATGTACCGAGTTCCCCGATAACGCGTACAGTTTATTTTCTGTCTTAATTCCTTATCAGATGCATCGATCGCGCCGTGCGTTGACTGATCTGGGGCGGCTGTCTGGAGAGCAGCGATAAGCCGCGTTATGTGTGTGTCTCTCTGCAGCTCGGCCTGTGTGTTCAGCCTCTGTGGGGTGGAGGAGGGTGTGTGTGTGTGTGTGTGTGTAGCAGCTTGGGATTAGCACCTTATTAGCTCGGCAGTCTCGGCCTTTTTTAACAAGGCTGACACCTCGATGCCAGCCTGCTAAAAAAACAACAAATACTCCAAGAGATGAGCTCGTTTGAGCCGTCTGAAAGAGGTGAAACGCTACCTTCTAGCATTTAAACAGGGTGGACGGTTTCTGCATCAAACTAGGAATTTTTATTTTATGCTATCATCCCTCATTTAAACGCCTTTCTTTGAGAAATATAAACACATTCTTCTACAAAACCCCTTTTTTTTCATTAACTTCAAGGTCCATTTAGTAGCTGTTTTGTAGCTCATCACACATTCTTCATCAGTGGAAGGGGTTTGCTTTTTTTGTTCCAGAATTGTTGGTATTTAAATTATCTTTTTTTCTGAGCACTGAGGATTTCTCGTCCATGTTGGCTTAAAAAAATGTAGTTTCATGATTCATTATTGAACTTGGAACATAAACTGTATATAAGAAGTGGACATCATTTGTGGACTGTGATTCTGCAGTCTGGAGTTCAGCATTTTGGATGTTGATATTTTGGATTTTGGATGTCGCCATCTTGTTTTTTTGTAACCAGTGAGCAGAAGTTACCATATTCGGACTGCAGAGGAGCGACGTAGAGACGCTGTATATGGCTCTGGTATAGAGAAAATGTAAATCACAAGTAGGGCAGTGTATTGGCAAACACCTCGCGATATGATGCATATCCTCGGCACTAGAATGCTGCATCCATCATGTGATTCGCAATCACACTTTTAAAACAGGATTTTATTTGGCATAGTATCGATAGTAGTCGCAGACATATCGATACACTAAAGTTTAAAAAGGTATAGCAATAGTAAGCTATATCGATATTTTTGCACAGCCCTAATCACAGTAAGCCCGCCCTAAAGCATACCCTGCTTTATGGTCTGTTTGACTCTAAATGGAGCATCATTTACTAAATGAACATCATGCTGTATTGAAGAAGACTTGAAACTAGAGATTGAGACCATAAACTCATGTTTACAATGTTTACTGAGGGAATAAATCAAGAGAGAAGTAGAGTCATTTTCTCATAGACTTCTATACAACCAGAGGAGTCGCCCCCTGGTGGACAGTAGAGAGAATGCAGGTTTAGGGCACTTCATCATTGGCTTCACTTTTAAGAACCGGGGTTTGTCGCCGGCCTTGGAAGCGCAACAGTTGATAAATGAGAAAACTTAATCTGCTGATAAAAATAATGTGATGCAATCGAAAGCTACAAAATAGACTGTGAAGTAAGATTGTTTCATTAATTTCAGCTTTTTACCAGGCGGACTAGATTCAATTTGTTGAAATTGAAAATCTGTGAACATTATGCTCGAATAATAAGCAAACAAGATTAGATTAGAAACTGAGCTGATCAATAAACTATCAGTATCCAATTTTATTTTGGTTTCAATACTTAGTCCACCGTGTGTCTGTGTTCACTGCTGATCCACTCTGATCAGCCCTGTGTTGAAGAGATGAAGGCGTTGAACTTAAGTTCAAGTATATGAAGCTCAAAGTTATTACATTCATGTTCCATCTAACCGTGAGAACCTGTATGTAACCTGCAGCTTTAACTTTATCCTAATGACAAAAGCAAACAGCATTTGTACATACAAACCTAGACATAATGGCGAGCTGTTATTTGTATACAGTATGTATGTACAGTAATGATTTTACTTAAAATGACAAGGTAACGACTGAAATGTTCAAGTGGATATCTAACATGGTTATAAGCTCCTTTCTTCATGTTTTTCATGAAAGCAGATGAGTGTTTGAGTAACTGATCATAGTACAGACATACACAGTCCAGGGTCACACTGTTATATGAGGAGGAAAAATGTATTAAATATTAATGAATTAAAGACTTTAGTTTTCGTCCTGCCCCTCCGATATAATGGAAGCCTCTCCAACTGTCTCTCTTATCATTTTGAATATCAATAACCCAAACTTCATTAATGTTAGAGGGCCTTTGTCTTCACCACTCACTGTTTGTAGCTATACCTACCAAAAGTTATGCACTGTAATTCAAATATATATTCCAATAAAATCCCTCTGTATGTAAACCACGTAATCCTGAATCAGGAAGTATGGAAAATGTGGAGGCCAAACCTGTTCCACAAGCTTTGGTTACTTGCCAAAATAAAAAATGAACACCATATTTGAATGCTTTTTGCAACCAAAATCCAATGTTTTTTTTTTTACAATCCATTCATTCAGTTTCTAATGATAATACCTTGAACAAGCTAACCATCCCATAGGATACTTATGCAATGGAAACGTTGATCACTGCTCCAGTAAATAGGACAGACCTTAGATGCGACTTTGCTAGCAAAATTTAGAGTAAATAACATTTAGCTATTTACAAACAGTATATCATGTGACAGTATGTTTAAGAACAAGAAAAGCCAGCTATATAGCCATGTCATTGTCCCCCCAAAAATCTATATTTTCACGAAATCTTGATTATCAAAACGATAGGATAAAACCAGCATAAAGCTAACGTTGTGCTAGCATGATTCAAAGTCAATAACATTGCGTATGTTGGCAAACAGTAAATATAATTTGACAGCATGCTCGACAACAAGACGAGCAAGCTATCCAGCCATGTTATTGTCTCCTAATTAATATCAAGACTTTAACGATATATGTATTTGTCAACTGTACGCTTTATGCTAGCATTATGCTAACAGTAGTTTGACAGTACGCTTAACAATAAGACGGGCTAGCTACCCAGCAATGTCATTTTCTCCAAATCAATATTATATTTTCACAAACGGCCATGTGCACTGTCGGCTTCAGTTTGAAGTAGTGAATTGAACATTACATTAGTAACCTCTTGGTTATTGTTGGTGGAAGATAATGGTTAAAAGAAACCAATGTTGACTGTCGTGAGGGGAACATTATGAGGTTACATTTTGATGCTTTGCTGACCAGACCATCCACCACTTCCTCCTTTTCTCCCAATGGACAAGAGTCATAATTATTGGCATTTGCTGAATCTATGAAAGATAACAACAGTCTCGAAACCCTGATGCTGAGCTATGAAAGAAAACCTTAACAGTATGTATGCACTGTTGTAATCTCAAGTGTGAATCAAGTACACACACATGCACGGACACAGAAATGCACATTCAGTCCTATCTGATCTCAGGAGCTAAATCCTCTGTCATTCATCCCAGTGAGACGGAAGCTTTGTTTGCTCTGAGCTTTCTCTCTCTCTGAGTCCTCATGTGTTGTAACCTGCCTTTTCTCCGGCCTCAGAATACCTCCATCCCTGAGGGAGAGAGGGAGGGTGGGGGAGGTGAGGGTGGGGGGGGTGAATCATATGGCCTCTGGGCTAACGGCTGTGAATGGACTCCCATTAGGACACTGTTATTGGGACTCCTTCATTAGCATCTCTGCCCATTGTCTCCTCGAACAATGGCGACAAACAAAACATTAACATGGAAATGGGTGAAATGTACCTAATTAGTTTTCTCTGCTGGTATTGTTACGCAGAATAAAGATGGGGTTAAATTGCTTTCGGATGAGCTCTGAAGCCCCACAGCAGCAGCTCCGCAGTGGATTCTGGGAATTCAGAGTCCGTGGTGACATCTCAATCGAAGAATCAGGAAAAACAGCAGCCCAGATGTTAAATCCAAGTGTGAAACCAACACAACTGAAAGTTAAGGTACTTAAAGGTCAGAGGCACAGTGTCTTGAACTGAGGGACAACATTTTAACCTTTTAATCCAGCTCTGGTGCGGTTTGTTCTGACAGCTTTCAACACAGTAATCGTACTTTGGTGGCCACCAAAACAACAGATCTGAGACCAAAAATCGGTAATCGGCAGGTTTGCATCGGCGGTAGAGGACTGACTTGGACTTCTGCAGAAGTTCGATGTTTGCTAAACATCTGGGCTGAAGAGAACATATAAAAAATATTGACAATCATAAGCTGCGTTCCTTTCCACAGTGAAAATAAACAATACTCCTTCATCCCTGATTCCGTTTCAGGGAATTTAAGTTAAAGAAACTAACCTCAACAAAACTCCTCCATTTGTAAAACCCTGTCAACATAAACATCCCTGTCTCTGTTTGTTACCCTGGTAACATAAACACCTCGAATACCTGTTGCTGCTACTGTGGGAATAAAATATTGAATATAAATTGTAAATAATTTTGGTGGTCTTCTCACAGGACTTTCAATTTATGGTTAGATATTAATAACATTAACTGTTAAACTCTCAATACTTGTCTTGCTTGTCAATTTGTGGCGAAGTGAAGAGCTGTTCAGTTGTTCCGTACCAGGTGACAAACTCTGGTTCTGAAAAGTGAAGCCAATGCCTTAAACTACCTTAAACCTGCATTCTCTCTACTGTCCATCAGGGGGCGACTCCTCTGGTTGTATAGAAGTCTATGAGAAAATGACTCTACTTCTCTCTTGATTTATTCCCTCAGTAAACATTGTAAACATGAGTTTATGGTCTCAATCTCTAGTTTCAAGTCTTCTTCAATACAGCATGATGTTCATTTAGTAAATGATGCTCCATTTAGAGTCAAACAGACCATAAAGAGGAGTATGCACTTTAGCAACAGAAGGTGGACACCTATGGGATCACTAATATACATTTAAAGATACATTTGCAACTTGAAAACACGTTATATTATGTTTTCAAAGGAAACACTATGTGACCAAATCACAGTCCTTTATCGGAGGATGTCATATTTATTTATATTTATAGTACATTCCCTGGCTTTTTACGTCTTTATGGAGTAAAGTCTCAGGTTAGTGCTTTTACTCTGCAACAGTTTTTTTTTTTTAGCCCCTGATGTTGAACGTTAGGAAGTAAGCTGATCGTGGATCAGCGCCTCCGGGGGCCGGCTGCTGAGCTGCACTGAAGAGCAGGATTAGGCCTGTTCATAGGCTTTACTGGGCTTTAATCTTTAATCCAGAACCATAATATAGACCGCACCTTCAGTGGCTGTCGCTCATTGCAACATAAGATAAAACCGTGGCACAAACACTTCGGTGTCAGAGGCCACTCAAACAAAAGCTGTATGTTTTCAGTCCCCAGAGGCCGGCGGTGCTTTAACGGTGTATGAAGTGACCAAACAGATATGAAACCCGCAGGGATCATAAGTCTTTAATATATGAACACATGAGGGAACTGGTTTCTATACAACAGAGAGTCTCAAACTATTTTAATTAAATATGTTTGAGCACATAAATGCAGCTGACTGATCATTAAGATTTAATATCTGCTCTGTGAGATGAGGATGTGTCGATTACTAAAACTCCCTCCAACATGATCATTAATTATGTATAAAATCTTAATTTAAGACATTAAATGTTGTAGAAGTTACAATAAAGGGATAAAATATAAAAAGATATGAAATCAAATAAGATATACGTGTACAGTAATTGCAAACGAATAAACTAAGCCTAAACAGTAGTGTAGTAAATGTGTATTTATATTGTCTTTCTGGCCAACAATACATGTTGAACATAAAATATTAGCTACTTGGACCCTATTTTGGGGAAAAATATGTACAATGTATATATTCAGTAGTTAACTGCAAGAGACAAATACATGTTTGATCCCATTTGAATCGCAACATGTGATAATTGTGAACGTCAAGAAAGTCATAGCTTGTGGTGGTTTTTGTGTGAAGCGATTAGTAAACTAGATCTCTAGTCTTTCACAATGTACGTCACCAACAGCAACATGGCTGTTAGCAACCAATGTTTCGTTATTTGTTACATCCAGCAACTCTTTTATTTGGCGGTGAAGCAAAAGAGCAAACAAGACCCGTTGTTCAACAACTATACGCCAAAAATAGACTTTCTTAACGTGCTGATTATTCATTGCACAATTCAAACAGAATCCAAAATGTATTTTTCTCTCACCATTGACTACCATTAATTTGATTTCCAAAATAAGGTCACATGGTGGGCGGGACTTTGCCTCTCTAAACAGTTGTTTTGCGAGATGATATCGTTTTCTGCTCTTCCAGTTGTGTGTGTGTGTGTGTGTATAGTGACCTATTCTGTACTTCTAATGTGATATGATGTTTTAAATAATGTACTGCATGCTCTCGTTTTCACTCCCATCTCGTCAAATACGGCAGCTTGGTCACCTCTGAGTCTGGTACCAACACACCAACACAGTGTCTGTATGAGATGGACCAACTTTTCAACCAATGTAAAAACCATTAACTGGACTGCATATTTGGTTTAGTTATCTTTTACTTCACACATCAAACTGACATAAAGTAGATCCTCCAGCTCCAGGATCAGCTTCCAGAAGTTAACAAACAGCCTGTAAATGAGCCGAACTGCCTCCGACAAATAAAGTAATTGTACTCAAGTGGAATCCTTTCTTCTATCTCTAGCTGTTTTATTTTTACTTTCTTTCATTCATTACATTCTTCACTTTTACAACAGTAACAATCAGAGTGGAAGAAGCTGTGAGGAGCTGGAAAACACAGGAGAGATAATGGAGACCGACGGGGAGTTAACGAAGAGCGTCCACCACGTTAAAGTCACTGTTTCACAATGGAGGGAGGTGACGGAGGTGACGGGACGGTGTTTCTTTAGTTTATTGTGAGGAGTCAACTCACCGCTAATTAGCAGCCTGATAGCATGAATGATGAACTGTGTGAGCTGGAAAAACAACAAACTGCTGCTGGTCTCAGTACAGCAACTAATTAAGATGGAAGTGATGGTGGATGAAGTGTTTGCTAACTGTTGAAAATATGAAGATGTTACAGACATAAAAACTGTATTTCAAAATGAAGTGGTGGAAGAAGTTTTCAGATTCTTTTCTCTACTGAAGACACAAAAATATGCAGAATTTGCGTCTCTGTGCACGAAACCAATGGTTTGCATTTCGGGACTATTGATAATAAATGTATATGGGCTTTATGCTGTGTCACGAGTCATGTGTTTCTGACTTCTAAAGATTCAAAAAGTGTCAATCTTGCAGAAATTCTCTATTTAATGCGCTCAATAAACTAGGGAGGCGTTAGATATGGGGATTGGTAGATTCAGCGGGTGTCTCAGCCAATCACAATCAGTTTCCACTGCATTTTTTTTCTGACTCCAAGATGGCAGCAACGCTTCAGAAAACACACTCACAGTTTACCAGAAGTGACATCCTTTCACTTCCTCAATCACCCTTTTTTTTCTTCTTCTCGTTTGTCTCTCCACCTCCCTTGCTCTCGGAGTCGGAGCTCCTCGGGGAGAGAAGGCTGAGGGAGTTTCCCAGCCTGCCTCTGTGCTGCCGGCCCCGGGGTTAATAGGTGTTCAACCCTCCCATTATCCAGGAGCGTTTGTGAATTACCAGCCGAGTGATGTTTACCACTGATATCATATATATGCTAATGCAGGGGGCTTAATTGGAGGGGAGGGGCCGGGCGGGCGGGAGGGGGCGAGGGGTGGCGATCATGTGTAAAATTGATTTGTGAGGGTTGATATTTGATGGGCAGCAGTGTGTGTGTGTGTGTGTGTGTGTGTGTGTGTGTGTGTGTGTGTGTGTGTGTGTGTGTGTGTGTGTGGAGGGGGGTCTGCTGCTACTAACTTCTTGTCCTGCTGAATGTGCAGCATCACTGTGGAATTAAAACACTTCTTATGTGAATGAAACAGAGAAAAAAAGGAGGATTTTCATGTAAGTTTGAAGGATTAATTGTCTCCCACTTTGCATAATTCCAGCATTTAAAGGTTTATTGTTTCTGCACTCTTTCTCACTGGTATTAATTGGTTATGGGTGGTAGTTAAATTTGACGATTGATGGTGAGAGAATTCCCCAAACTAATTTTGGTAATTACGGTGAAACCCCCAGTGAGAGTCAAAGGAGAGTCGCGGTACGGCAGTCGAATGTTTGCAGCAAAATAAAAGCTGTTGAATAGTTACAAGTAGGTGAGAAGGTTCAAAGAGGTCGAAATACACGGTTTAAATAACTCAACATATAAATTGTAGAATATGAATCTATTTAGATACTGAAAAATGAAATCAATCAGGTTTTCTGTGCAGTAATTCATAGCAAGGAGCTTTACATGAGACAGAAAGGTGCATTAAGACAAAACTATTAAAGAAACACAATGCAACATGAAAAGAAAGCAACTTACTACAGGATTTGATGTGAGACACATGGAAACTTCAACCGAACCGTGTTTCGGGGAGAAAATTTCGCTTTCTAAAATAACTTTTCAAAAGTAAAGAGATACATAAAGTGAATACAAAAGAAAATATATGCATAAATATACTATGTACAAGTTTAAAACCAGGCATGATATAAAATGAAAAACAAATACAAGTAACAGACAAAAGCGAAAGTTATCTTAGGTTTCAAGAAAAACATCACGGTCTTGCATAAAATAACCAAATTATACATTTAGGAAACAAAACATACTTTGGCACACGTGGTGTTTTCTGATTTAGAAAGAGAAAAACAATACAAGTAACAGGTATTTGACAGGAAGTGAAGATGACTTCCAGCCTGTAAAGCAGGAAATACAGGTACTTTTAGTAGTTTTCTTTTAGTGTATTTCGAAACACCAACTTTTCATGAGTCAAGAAAGACGACCCTGTTTTCAGCTTGGTGCCGATGCATTAGTCAGAACATCAAATGGGTTTTAAACTGTTTATTTGGGTTTAGGAAGTGGTGGAATTTCCTCCAAGCTAAAGTTTATCTGAAAGATTCAAAATCAGCAAAATTGGAGATAAGAGGTTCTCACATGACAGCGACAGTCAACACATTACTTCACACAGTAAAATAAAAAACCTCACATGCAAAATGTAAAGAGATTCTCCAACACTTTTATAAAATCAGGATGAAAAACGCTCCTCTTGGACAAAATCTTTCCTCTCCGCGGCTCCAAACAACCCAAAGTTTTCCACATTTGCTGAGACTCAAACTGCGAGTCTTAATGTGCAAATCAAGCACACTGAGACAAAATATGTTTTACTTTGATAAGTTGGATCACACTTGTGCTGCCAGCCGCCGCCGCTCGCTCATTGTGGCTGCAGCCGAAAAGGTTTTTTTTTTAAGCCGGCGTACGTGAGCCGCATGGCTAAACGTCTGCTGGCTTTGAAACAAACGGCCCGCAAACGCTTTAAGTATATTATCAGCCAAGTTCTTTTAGGAACGTATTGCTAAAGGAGCTTACCATTTAATTAATGTAACTTCAGCGAGATTACAGCCGGCCCTGCCTTGTAAGCAGAGGCAGCGTCTTATTGACCTCCTATGCAAGAGCTTAAAGACACAAGAATGGCGTTTTTACTCAACTTTGATGGGATAACTAGTATAATCTTTCACAGCCAAGGGAAGAATAAAGTGTCTTAAACATAATACCCTTCCTAACTCTGAGTGGAGCCGTGTGTCGCTCAAGTGCCGCGCTGACACAGCAACTTTGTTGTTGTATCAACCTTGACTTTTTTAAAATCTCCCTTTTTGGGGGTTTTTTTCCCATCAGGAGTGACTTAAAGATTCTTCAGGCCTGTTTAACTGCGAAATGATGCAAAGAAAGCAGCTTTCAGTAATTGGAGATTCTTTGCCTTTTTTTGTTGTTGCAAAATCTGGAGCAAAGTGTTGTGTGAAGTGAATTTGAACCTAAAAATCACATCTGTTCTGTCATTCTCAGACTTTACTTTGATCCTCATATTTAGCATTTGGAGGTAGAATATCAACATTTGATAGGTGATTAAAAAACACACTATAATGTAGCCGTAAGCAGATATAAGAGTTTATTTATCAATCTAAATCCCATTAGTAATAATAATAATAAACTTAAGTTGTATAATATCTTTCAAAGCACCGTTACAAAGCGCTTACAATTAAACAGAACATGAGAGAATGAAATAAACTAAAAGCCGTAACGCATAAAAACAGAGAGTAAAATAAACTAAAATGTTGTAAATCACAAATTAAATCACATAAAAGCTATTTTTAAAAAGTTGTTTAGCAGTGATTTAAAAGATGAGACAGTTAAAGTAAAAATGTCTTGCTTTTACCAAAATTACTATGTTTTTAATATTAAATATATGGCTTATTAATGCTAAATTGTAAGGGTAGTGTATGTATATATATGTTTTTTTTTAAAGTGTTTTATTTCTAGATTAAATTGGCAGAATAAATTTGAATACATTTATTTTTATTCACATCCATAAACACACAATAAAAAATACTAAATAAAATAATCTAAAACTTTACTTCTTATCCTTTGCTTAAAAGTCATTTTTGTTATTTAAAAAAAAAAAGAAACTAAGTGTTCTGTATGTTGAATCCTTTTCCCACTCTTTTTGTGTCGTCCTCCCCCCTCATATATTGTCCCAGATGTTACCGACCCCCCCTCCTCCTCCACCCTCTTTGCCCCCCCCCCCCCTTTTTTTTTGAGTTTTTCGGTGTCGCCCTTTCAAACATTCTTTAACAGTGGGATAAAGGGGACGGGGGGATTGGGGAGATTAGGCTACGGGATCCTCCAGGCATTGTCTGAGAATCTGCAGATAAAAAAAGCATTGCTTTGGTTTTGATTTGGTGGGATGGGGGAGGGGTGGGGGGGGGAGTTAGCAGATTTGGGGGGCAGGTGGTGTTATTGGTTGGTCGGCTGGTGTTTTGGGGTTTCAGAATAAAAGGATCTGGATATTTAGATGTGATGGACGGAGGAGACGCAGCAGCTCTCTGCTTCCTGTTTATTGGTGGAGAAGAAATTGCTACTGCTTTATTTTATTTTGTGAAGGATTTCTAAAAATGTAATCCCTGATTCCTCTTATTTATCATTATTATTTAACATGATGCTTTAAAGAGCAACAACTTTGCCTTTTTTTTAATTTACTACTTTTATTCTTATTATTTTCTGACTACATGATGTTGCTTATTTGGCCTCATTACCTGTAGATACTGAATTCACAGCAGTGGTGGAAATAGTAGTTTCCTTTTCTTAAAGGGTTATGCCGCTGCTCATTGTATGCTCATACAATGGTTCAAATGATATCCGACAAAAAAGTTACCCCTTGTTTTTTGTGTTTCCTCTAAAAATCCAGTCATCCAAACAGTCTTTTTTACAAAAAACTTCCATCTTCACAGAAAACTACGTAGTTAGGTTTAGAAAAACAATGTGGTTTGAGTTAAACTAACTCCGGTAGTGGCACCACTAGAGTACTGCAGTTGCACGACAATAAATCAACGTATTGTAATAATAAAAACATATTGCTAAAAAATGCTAAAACAGAATATGTTTCATGCAAAGATGATTAAAACTTCCTTAACGCTGCTTCAGAGTAAGAAGCGCTGGAGACTAAATGGCTTTTATTCTGAAGTTGTCTCAGATGAATCGTTAAGAAAAGTCCTCCTTTAACAGCTGAGTGAACTTCACAAGACTGTGTGTGTGTATTGATCAGCTCAGGCTATTTGTATTGATGAACCTATTAACACCAATCAGAGGTGGAAGACAGCAAAGTGCTGATTGATCAGCTCCTCCAGGCTTGTCGGGACAAGATAATTATATTCTCTTTTCTTTATATCTGTCTGTTAAACCCTTTCAAAACAAATGTAATGTTCATCATATGTGTGCAGCGTGGCGTTACATATAAACACGACACTGTTTCCAGTTTACTGCATGTTAATAAAGGTTTACACAGGAATAGAACTGTGCATTAATCGGTGTTATAGGATCACCTGTGGATGTTGTTGTGTTTTTTCAGCCTGGTGGATCAGCAGGTGGTTATCAGCTGCTCGTCAGCAGCCCGTTTCAGGCTCCATTCAGATGCTCATATCAGTTAATTAGCACCGGCCGAATCCCTCCCAATAAACTGACCCCATTCACGTGCTAAAGCGGCCGTCCCTGCACTTAAGTAGTTGTGATTTCCCTTTGTCTTGAATGCCTCTTGGCTGCACAACATCCACATGCCAGGAATTGTGATGCATCTGACAAACTCTCAGGAAGAGGATTTAGTGGTTTTGGTTAAATATAGTCAGTGATTCTTATCAGAAGATGTCTTTGGTTGTTTTTCCACATTTTTATTGTTTTTTATTTTGCTTTTATTCATCAAAGGTGATTTGTTTTTAAATTATTTAATTCAAAGTCAGGCATCTTTCTCTGTAATTACAAAAAAATGATGTTAAAGCAAATCTCACAACACTGAGCTTCCCTAATCTGGATTCTTCCAAATTAATAAATTCACCCACCAGGTCAAAGGTCTCCAAAGATGGACATCTTTTACCACAATAATGAGGGTTTGCATGATATAAAGTATTACTAAAATATCTTCAGATTTACAGTATTGCATTGCATAAATTCCCCTTTAAAATTCACAGTTTTTATGTTTTATGTAAATTATGTTAATTTAACGCGAAAATGTACTTTCATTGTGCACGTAAATTCCTCACCTGAATGATTGAGATGATAAAACCGACTCAGAAGCCTTTAAATATGTTATCCCACTGTTTAATTAAAGGGTTTTTATTATACTTTGATCTGTATGATAAATTGAAGTATATATTTCCTCCCTGCAGGAATCCTTCGCCCTCAGACGCCTGCGTGTCCTAATGGAGTTAGTTCAGCCATTAGCCGAGCAGATTGATTCATTACGCTAATGTGAGTCTAACCCTGTTGGCCCTGTTGAAATGCGTGCAATATGACACTCCTCAAATTTGTTCTAACACATGCCCCGGGGAGCCAAACAGAGCCGCCGCTAATGGGGGAGGTGGAGCCAATTATGCAGAGAGGAGCCGACTGTCAACAGATATTAGGACAATATCTGCTCTGTGTGCTCTCAGCCGGCCGCCTCCTCAAACACAACAAACCCAACGCTCCTCTCAAACAGATCACATCAGTGAGGGGAGGAAAGAGAGGCTGCAGGAGGAGAGTCAAAAAAGAAATGCTTTAATCTCATCATTCAGTGTTTTTAAATTGGAAATGACTCCTTCTCTAAAATAAAAAAAATAAAAAAGTGGTGTAAAAGTACATTCACTCTAGTACTGTACTTAAATACAGTCTTGAAATACTTGAACTTTAATTTTCTGCTACTTTTTTATTCCTACTCCACTAAATCCCAAAGGTAAATATTGTAGTTTGTATTGCACTACATTTATTTAACATTTATATTCCCTTTTCACTTGAAAATTATATGATACGTTTTTAAAAATACGATTGCATTATTACATATTAAATAGTGTATTAAGTAGTTAGAAGTAATTGGCTCCACATTGACTAACTAAGTATCTGCAACGACAGCTGTCCGTTACCTACGAAAAAGAATGCGCCATAATTCGTTGATATTCCACGAAATTTGTTCGTATGTTACTACCCACGTCATCTTGAAAGGAGAGGTGGATTGTTCCAACAAACAGCGATCTTTCAGCCAGGAGACCGATGAGAAGTTACGCTTGTGTCTCGTAACTTGTGTGCTGCAGTGATGACAGTTCCGTGGTTCTTTTGACCTAAACAACGATCTATTTCTAAACCTAACTAAATTGTTTTCTGTGAAGATCGTAGTTTAATATGAAAAGGTTTAGGCAGCAAAAACTACATAGTTAGATTTAGGAATAGATTGTTGTAATTGTCAAAATAACGGGTGTACCTTTACTGAAGTACTCAAGTTACGTGACAAATAAATCAACATCAACCCATCCAGCTCCACTTCTATTCCTGCTTTGCGTGATTTTGCTTTGCGTGACTTTACCCTTCCTTGTTCATTATTACTTAGTCATTATTATTACTAACTTAGTTAGTTGTTTACCGTGAAAACAGATGTTTATTTTGAAAAGACTTTATGCATGTAACAAGCGTAAATGACACAAGTTGCTGGACTTTTGTAGGAAAACACAAGAAAAATGTGGAGTAAAGATCTAAACAAACTTCTAATTAGTTCCAAAAGCTGTTTCATTTCAGTCCTCACACCAAAGAAATCATGTATTTTATGTTTCATTTTGTTTGCAGTTTACATTAGAAGAAGATCCAAACCAAAAGAAGCAACCGTGTCGTCGTCCGTGACGAGATCTTAACGTAGTGGCCTCGTGACAAAAATATGTTGCTGGCTTTCATAGGAAAATACACAAAAAATGAACTTTTTTTTTGCAAGATATCATACAAACCGTTGTATGAAGATACGATGCGTGAAAACAATGATGATGTCAGAAAAGGAAAACTATGTAAGATTTACATCAACATGTAATACAAAAGCACATGTGGTTTGAATTCACACGTCAGTTTACATGATTTGGATTCAGCCTCGGGGAGGAGAAACTAGTTGTCGATTCCCATCTAGTGATTGGAAAAGAGTAAAAATATCTAAACAACCACAAAGAGAAGCTGCAGACATTTCAGGAAACCCTTGAGTTTTAAGGTAAACCACAGTTTGCTCCCTCCTCTCCTGGTTTTATCTCCCATCTGAGGGAGTGCTTGTGTGAGGGAAGCGGCGTCTGCGGCGGGCGGAGATAAGGCCTGTTGTGGTGGATGTGGGGGTGGGTGGTCTTATTTACCTGTAGCTGAAGGGGCTTTGGGCTCCCTGCAGGCCGCTGCTTTACATTGTGTGCCCCCCCCCCGTTGCTCTGTCAACACTCATCCTGAGCACCACAGAGTCAACGTCCTCAGGACCCGAGGAACATATGGTCACCGGCTCAACGTGCACGCTCCCACACACACAACGCCACAGTCTGGGGAAATGAGATGGCATGTTGTGTACATGTTGCATGTTGTGTACATGGAGACAGTAAAGTACCATAATATAATTGGGCTAAGATGCAACACCTTAAATATTTAATATTCATGTTTGTCGACAAATCCCACGAAAGTCTTGGCACTTTCCTGCTCGGTTTGGATCCTTCTGAACAAGTAAATATTTTAAAACAACTCACAAATATATAGTTTCATTTTCTTAAAAAAAAAAAAAAAAGAGGTCCTTTATTTCTTAAAACAGCTGGTAAATGTAGTTTTGTATCAAACAAACAGGAGGTAATAGTGCATTTGTTAGGGACTATTTTCAGCAGTGGATGAATCAACATTTGGTGCTGTAGTGCAGTGGTTCTCAAATGGGGGTGTACCCCTGGGGGTACGTGAAGGCACTCCAGGGGGTAAGTGAGATTTTTAAAAAATATATTTAAAATTAGCATCCATTCAAAAATCCTTTAAAAAGAGTTATTTAATAAATATTCAAAAAATATAAGTGTAAGTTCATAAACTGAATTTAATGCAACAATGCAATCTTCAGTGTTGACAGTTTAATAATCAGACACTGATGGCAGAGCGCTGTGGATTACATCTTTTTTTCAACCAAAAATGCTTTGCGCTGGTTAGGGGGTACTTGGCTGAAAAAATATTTCACAGGAGGTACATCACTGAAAAAAGGTTGAGAACCACTGCTGTAGAGAGTATTTTTTGCAGCAGGATGGTGTGTGTGTGTGTGATTGAGTCAAAAATAAACTACAGTGTGTGTGTTCATTGTGATAAAAGAACAACAGTGAGTCAATGGAACAGAGGAAAAATATACATCAGACTTTGATACACACACAATACTTGTTAGTAGAAACATTCACTGTTAGTTTGGTGTTTTTCTTATGGGACTTGATGACAACAAGAAAAATATAAGATATTACCAGACTTACTCATTAAAGTTTGGGTTTAATGTTGTGGTTTGTTTAAAGGGATATTACGAAAGATTAGAATGTAGAATTAATCACGATAGAGCACAGTGAATAGGACACAAAACAAAAGTTATATTATACATTATGTTGATTTTGTATTCAGACCAATGGGTCGATTCTACACTGTCGGTGTTATATAATCAAAATGAATTCGTAGGTATATTTTCTGATTCTATGGAGTTTGAATGCACTTGTTGTGAATCACAAAACTCTCTGCCAAATCTAATCAAAATAATGTATTTTCTTTTTTTCACAGCAGTCTCTTTGAAGTGTATTGTTTCATTACTTACTGAGAGAGTTTCTACTCTGCAGCTTCTTCACATTTTTTGGGGAGGACATTTTCTGAACTGTCAAAAGGAAAAAGCAATGAGCTGCAATGAACACATTAAAAGTTAACAGTCCCAGTTTCAATTACTTTCAAGCATCGGCCCTCTACTCATTTGTTTTTGTAATAGTTGTATTTTTGTTGTCTCTGTTCAGTTATTTAACATATCAGACATCAACAACCCTTTGAGAATAAGATCAGACATTATATTATTGGATAGATATCAGAAGATACATTGATGAATGCACACATACATAATACATTGGTTAATACAAGATAAAAAAAGGTGATCATAATCATCATATTTCCCCCATCAAATAGAAGTATTTAGATAACTTTAACGTTTTATCAAAGATATTATGGTTTAAAACAGAGGGAATAAACCTCATTCTCTCTGTGAATGTTTGATATTTGTTCTTGAAAACATTCACTGAAATGAATAATCGTCTTAAGAAGTTGCTGATTGTTTTTCTAGTGGTCGAATAATCGACTCAGGAAATATTGGCTGCAGCTGCCGAAACCTTTGTTGTGAGAATATTAGACTCAGAATCATGAGGGAGCGTCCTTTTATTTTGTTTCCAGGACTTAAAAAACGACCACCGAGCTGCTCGACAAACGCCAACAAATACATCAGGTAAACCAGTTTAGCTGATGGGCCCTGATCTCAGAGGCCCCTCACTTCTCCAGAAGCCTATCTGTGATTTTATTTGTTTTGTTGGGCCGAGTGTTTCCTGCTACGTTTGCTCATTTGTGTGAACGAGGGAGGGTGTGGGGGGGGGGGGGGTCGGTGTCCAGATTGCGGTGCATCTGCTGTTTTTTTCCGGGCGGCGTGGTGAAGGGCCCGGCCGCCGCGCCACGCAGGTGCTGCTCCTTCCCCCCGAAGGCCACATTCTTCTATGGCCATGTGCTGCCTGAGCAAACGGCGCTTTCCGAGCGGGGGCCCCGTCCCACCGCTGACTGGCCACTGCCCCGGCAACATGCATTGTTGCTCTATGCAAATCCGCTCACACTGGGACAGAGGGCTCGGGGAGGGGGCATCCTGAGCTCAGGAGCCGGGGATAGAGAACGGAGGCCGGGGGCCAATAAATGAAAGTTTGCCTTAAATCCTCGGGATAATAGAGGCAGAGGTTGGGGCCGAGCCTTCGGAGCCGAGATAAACAGAGGGATTACTTCTCGGTTTTGCATCACTCGCTCTCCTCTGGGTGGCCCTTAACCGTCGGGAAAGCAAAGAGGGGGAGAAGGGCGGGGGTGGGGGTGGTGGGGGTGGCGAGAGAAGAAAAAACGTTTAACGCACGGACATTCACACAGCACATAGAGGGGAAAAGAACTGAGCCTAATTCCATCAAAGACTGAGAAATTAGCAATTAATTTATTCCAACCTCCCCGCCCCTGCTCCTTTTCTATTTTCAGCCCAATTGTTGGTTAGTTCTGCAACATCTGGTCCAGAACAGTCCCGGCGCCCGATGACTGATGCTCCCTCCATTATAGCAGAATGGCAGAGGAAAATCTTCCCCCTTTTTTTTTTTTTTTTCATTCATTTCTTGTCCATGGGAGATTAGTTTGGTCCGATGTGGAAAGTAATCATTAAAAATGTTGCTCTTTTTTTTGCAGGCCATGCATAACCACCAGCGGGCAGCGCCCTTTATTTGCAATTGTAATTTAAAGAATAATTAAAGAAGTTAAATGATTCCGTAAATGTAGAACAACTTGAGTCTTTGTGCTCAAGGGTGCATGAACCTGCGCCTTATGGCTGGTTGCTCCGATAAACCCGGTAATGAAAGAATGTAGCGCCGCGCTAATGGCAAATTTTGAAGTGTTTTTTTGGGGATTTGCTCACTCTCCTGTTCCTCGGCTCACGCTCCCCTCCGACGCCTGACCCTAATCTGAGGCCGGCAACGAGGAACAGGACCCGAGATGTTGGTGGAAAAAAACCCATCCGATTGAGTGATTCACTGATGTTTGTAGAAGAGGAGAATGACATACATGTAGTTCCACTGCAAGAAAACAAAACCTAAACAGTATAGCTGGCTGTCGTCCTCACACGAGGTGCATTCTACGCCAATATAGTAATGCACTTTACATTCTATGGGTTTTGGTTATTCTGATATTTAGAAACGTGTTTAGCTTCAGCAAAGAGTTCCAGACAAGTCTGTGAAGTGGACACGTCATAAAATATTCAGTCTTTCAGCGTTTGTGCAGAAACGTTTGGGTATCTGGAGTTATTACCAATTTACAATTTAGAATGACAGAAGCAAAACTCCAACATACACATCAGAGATAGGACACAACATACACTCAGACATACACTTCAAGTAGAGCTTTAGCGATTATTTTCATTAATACAACAGCTGCTTTTTGTGGTTATTAAAGATTTGTTCTATAAAATGTCAGAAAAAAAGGTCAGAAACTTTCTGATATTCAGTTTGCCATCATGTAAGACATGACGGAGAAACAAAACGTCACACTGGAGATACTGGAATTGTCAAATATTTGGCTTTATTGCTTGAAAAGTGACCTAAACAATAAATCAATCATCAAAATAGTTGCAGATTCATTTTCTGTCGATTGTCTAATGGATTAGAGTTTTTTTGATTGCTTGAGCATGATTTTGAAAAACAGGGCTCAATTCTGCAAAGACACTGGTGGAACATATATCCACTGATTGTTCGATGGATGTGGCCGTGTTTTTAGATTACAAACAACTGACTTCATATCAGATTCCTGTGTTTTATGTAGAGAACAGTGTTGCAAAAAGGGCCATGTTGGATTGCAAATTGTGTGCAAAGCAGAAAATGTGTTTAGAGTTTTGGAGAGTTGAGCTAAGGAGTGTCCGTTTCAATAATTGTGCTTCATGTGTCATTTCAGTGCAAGCAATAGAAAAAATACAGTGATTGACTGATCATTTGTAGTGTTTTAATTGTCCTGCTTGTGAGAAGCATGAATGAATGAATAAACGTGCGTGTCATTCCCACAGTTGGCATCAAATTAATAATGTGTTGAGCTTGAATTTATTCTGTTTCTCTGAGGATAACTTCTATTTCCCTCTGCGTCGTTGTTTTTTAAAATCTGAACACAATCTCTCCGTGGAGGCTTGGCAATTGTGAATTCTCGAAAAATAAATGTTGGTAACAGTGGTACATTTAGCTCGTGTCATTAAACTTATATCAAACTATCAGAGAAAATCCTTGACTCAGCATCTTTAAAATCTTTCTGGGCCCAAAACCCTGGAGCCGCTGCTTTGTCTCATGGTAACTGGCTAGCGGAGCTGAGATGGACCTCGTATCAACGACATCAACCTGCTTCTGAGCTGCAGCTTATAAATACACACACACAGAAACACACACACACACAACCACAGCCCTGGTGGAAATGAGCTGTTGCCATTATTTAGGGTCGTTGTCCACGATGGTGAGGCCAACTGCTGGGATTTAGCAGATAAACCCTTCCACCTACATCCATTTCACATTTCACTGCATCAGTTAAATACTTTACACGAGCCTGGAGAAGTTTGGTCACGTTAGCATTGTTTGTAACACATTTTTTTTTAAAACCATCACTGCAGTTGTTGGTCAGAAAGATCCCTCCGGCTGGGAGCTTGAGGGCGAGTTGGTGGGAGTGATGACAGCAGCTCTGGAGGTGACCTTGGCGGCTGTGGTTGTTCTGGGCCGGTCCAAGGTGTCACTGTGGGGAACCGCATCACTGTGAGGACGGTTGGAGCTGAAAACAGGCCTACAGCGCCGACGCATCCTCCCCTGGAAGAATCAAAAGAAATATCAATCCATCAGCTGGTTCATGCAACATTCTTCAACAAATAGAGCTTTCTTTTCTTTAATTTACTTATAGAAATGTACGTCAGAGTGCACAAGCAAGGAAACATCTTGTTGCACGTTAAATTGCAGGTTGTTGTTGAATAATTTCTTGGAAGTAAATATCTTTTCGTCTGCTCGCACAAAAGTACCGTAACATTTCTGAATAAAGGCCTTTACACACCAGGGGCGATTTTTTTTTTCACAAAAATATATATTTTCAAACTGTGTTTTTACGTCTTGAATACTTTCAAACAGACCGACTATTATCCTCGAATAAAGGCATCAACCAATCAATTTGTTATAGCGATATTATTTATTAGGATTAGAAAACAACAACATGGAGGATCAGTAAACGGCAAACTTTATATCTTCTTTCAACATCGAAGAAGACAACTAACTCCACTCCTTACATTCTTACCTTTTAAAATAAAAGCCTTAAACATTTAACAGGCGAGTATTCGGCATTTTCGTGTTTCTTTATTTATCACGCCCCAATGTGTAAAATCCTTAAAATTGAGGCTAAAGATACAATTACGCTATTAATTTGAAGCCCAACACTGTGAAATTAACTGTATACGAGCTGTTAAGGTTAGCTAAGTTAGCTACAACTTTGTGTGGCCAGAGTATAGTTGTTTATCTGGAGAAATACAGACACAAAGTTGGTTAAATAAAATGCAGAAACACAGCATTAAAGATAATTTATTTTTTGATGGAGGTAATGAGGATTTAGGCCTCTGGATGAAAGAAGACTTTGCTACCTGGCTTAAGCTAGTTAGATTCGCTGGCATTCAAGAGCAAAGATGAATCCAGAAGTCATGTAAAGCACACAAATGGATACATACAACTTGATCTAAATATAATCTTTCCCAACTAAACCTTTTTATTCAGCTCTGCACTAACACTAGCCACCTAAAGCTAACATCTATTTTTAGGCAAGCTACTGTTTTTTGTTCCACTTTCTTTGCGATCTAAATTGCTACTTAGCTAACGTACTGAAACTAGTCAAGTTGATTAAACAGCAAAACGCCTAAAATTCTGTTTAAGATGTTATGATAGCACAACAGACACTGGTTATGTCAATGATTCCTCCGTTTAAATGAAGCGTCCCGGTGAGTCAGCATGCGGAAACTAGCACACCTAAAGGGTAGGCAGCCATAATTAATATTATCAGCTACACCTGTGTTTGACGACTCAAAATATCTGCTGTTAGAGAACGGTCTGTTGATCTCTGAGTCATTCTATGGAACAGAAAAACACACTGACTTTATGGTAAGTTTGGACAATTCTTCAATTTACTATGTAGTCGGTTGCAGAGTGTGTATTCAGGCCAAAATCTGAGACCTAAACTGATTTGCAAAGCAAAATGTTTGCTTTTTGTCATCTTGAATTTATTATATCCATTACCAGCCATTACCTTGTCAGGCTAACGCAACGCATTAGCTATTCTACTCTTTGGTATTACGTATATACAAAGACCGGTATTGATGATTACCCTGATACTTAATAAATGAACTATTGATATCCTGTTAACAATACACATGCGATAATATTGAGTAAATAATCCAGAGTCTCTTAAATCATTTTATATACATAGCTATGGCTACAGACTATCTCTCCACCTCTCTACTCTTTATTTTGAGCGTTATTATTTTGCCACAAAAGAGACAAAAAGCAGAATTAACAAATTTAAAGATAAACTTAACTGATGATTTATTACCTCAGCGATTTTTATTATTGGTATTATTATAATATATTTTTTATTAATTTATTTAATACATTTTCTAAAGATATCACTGTTAATATTGCTATGATGAATTATTTTGGCCACGTGTAGTGAAAACCTGATATCGTGACAGCTCTACGTATTACACGCTACGCATGTATGCAGACGATGTGCACACTATATTGTCCAATTTTTTACGATCTCATCTGAAACCTGTCTGGGATCGTAGTGAAGCTCTAAGTTGTTTTCATCGTTTTGTGATGTCGGCATTAGTTGTTGTTTTTGGAGGGTTGTTCATATGACCCTGCAGGTTTTACTTGATATATAAATGAAACAACTTCATTGTGTCATTTCAATTTTATTTTGAACCCGTCCAGCTGCTGTCACGCTACCGGACAGCCGCGATATTGTCTTTTCCCATGATCCTCCTGGCAACGTCCCGCCAAGACAAGCAGCCCGACATGACAAAAAAATCTTGAAAGAACACAAAGGCACAAAGAGGCGGAGGCAGCGGCGACGGAGGCGGCCGTCTCGGGCCCCGACAGAGGACTCGGCCTTGCCATACAGCCACTCCGAATTCTGAGCGAATGCTAATGAGATTGCTCTGATCCCTCCGGTGCTTCCCATGTTTTCAACACCTTCAAGGACCACATGGCGCTCGCAGCATAAAGACAACTAAATGAGAAATCTGAACGTTTTTTTGTGACGCCGGGGGCCTCTTCGCTTTTCAACCTGGCCGCCCATTCAGCACACCTCCCCGAAAGAGAAAAGATAAGAAAGAGTGTGCTGCAGGGGGTGCGGATGAGTAAACTTTTCCGGGGAAAAATGGCGTATTTGCGAACCAGAAGTAATAATCAATTTATGGTTCACGCAAAAGGGGGCTGAAAACCTTTGACGTGGGAAGGTTGTGGAAAATCTGAAAGGGAGGGAAGAGAAAGAGACGGGAGATGCTCAAATTTGGAGGCTGTTTCTCACAAACCGCTGTAATGAGATCACTAACATCTTGAGCCGGCCTCCACTATAGCCGCCAAACAACAGGCTCCCAGATGAAAGGTGAATGGGCCCGGGGTTCCCGCTGGCTGGTTCAGAAGCACTTTAATAGCACAGCGCCCTATGAAAGGTTCCCGGGCAGTAGCTCATATTAGCGGCGGAGCACACTGCTTAATAGGATGATGCCTTTTGGCTTTTGTCATGAGATGATTAAGGGCTTCGTTGTCACCGGTGCCTGTTGAGCACAAGGCACTAGAATCCACTCGGCCGGGCTTATTGTCTGGGGTCTTGGAGGTAGAAAAGGAGCCCTTTTGATGAAAACACCTCTCAGGGATCTATCAGGTGAGCTCTGCTTTGGAGTCGCACATCCACGCCCCTCTTCAGAATACCTTGAGTGCTTTGTTTTCCTCTAAAGACCCTTGAATCCGTCATCGTGCTCGGACAAAGACAAACGCCATGAAACGAGATGAAACCTGCTGATGATGGTCCTTGAATAAAGACAATATGTACGCACGTCTGTAATTAATTTTCCCTGTTGTATTGCAACGTGTTTTTTCAATATTTAAAGAAATCACCCTTAATGTCCTGCTTTTGAATCTAAAAACCCTCCTCCTTCCAATGCTAATCAATTTATTTTCTACTTATCTTCTGCATAGGGAAGTAATCTATCAGATATCGTCTTGTTTCACGATACCGAACAAGTGGAATTATGTAACAATTTCTTCTCTTTGAAGACGGACTCACGAGATTAAATGTCTTGTTAAGATGAATATTCTAAAGTCTCTCTAGACATTCAAGAAATCTCAAGGCGCTCGGTCACTCGTAAGCATTTCTGTCAGGTTTCCACCCCCGGGGCAAAAAAAAAAATATCAATGAAAAGCCATTAAATTAGCTCTTTCTACGTTTTTTAAATAAAAGAAAGATTGCGTGTTATACGATCACCCCACAGGTCTCCACACAGAGAAGGGGATTGAACAGGATGAACGTTGGCCAGATTGACGTTAAACAGAGAATGCACTTTGTCCATTTCTTTTTCCTTTTTTTTTTTTTTTTGCAATCAATGCAGGTCCTTTCAATCAGGAGAGCTTTATACTCGGGATTAGTTTTGGTGACTTAAGAAGCTAGACTACCTCCGTACCCCCACCATCTGCAACTGCAACCCCCCGCCTCCCCCTTACACTCTCCTTTGCCCCGCCGAGCCCCCACCTCACAAAAATAGCACAAGGATACTGCCAGCCTTTTCACTACCTCCTAACAAGGCGGCTCCAAAGCACAGGCCCACTCCAAGTAATTAAATCAATCCCTTTGTGTTCCCCAATATTCCCCTTCAGTGGGTGACTGCCCAAGATCTGATTATGGCTCTTCATGCATATTCAGGCTGAAGCCACAACTTGTCTAGAACAACCTCTTACTTTTTATATCCCCCGCGTAACGAGCAGTTAACGTGCACCGATTTCCTCTTTGTTTTTTCTTTATAAACTTTATTTCGTACATATCTTCATGCATCCCAGAATCCACAGTTTGGCCCGTGAATCGTAGAGCGGTCACTGACTCTGAAGGCTGGGGCATATATTTAAGAGAAAGCCGTACGATGAGGAGAAGTTAGGGTGGGAGCCCCGAAAGACAAATTGGATTAGCAAGTATTGGATTAAAGGTAAAACGGAGGGATAACAAACAAGAAAAGCTGCCTGTGATCACAGGGTTTAATATATTTCTTTTCCTCTCCGATCCCTTTCTTCTCTCCCTCCCCCTTTTCTTTCTTTCTTTTCGAGTAAAGATCCCAGGCTTAAGACAGACTTATTAAAACTGGGATTAATTTGTAATGCTCCCCTAACCCTCGGGGTCAACCTAAAGATTTGTTATCTAAAGCAAACAGGAAAAAATGTACTATAACAACACAACGAGGGCTTTAAACCCATGTCTGTGGGGCTTCGGGGAGATTTTAGCTTTGTAGGAAAGGTGTTATCCCTGAGATATTTATTTTAGCAGGAAAGGAAACCCCTCTTACCCAAATCTGGATGTAGGTAAACATAATAATTGTGCTAAATCTTTGCAGCTATGGATCTTTATCCTCATAAAAAGCCATAAAAGACTGACGGAAGGAATGTTAATTTCTGCTAAAACATGCAAAAGGTGTCTAATAAATCAAGATAATTTGAAATCTGTCATCACGATAACAAAAATAGAGCATGAAAAAAAAGAGGAGCTACAAATAAACTCCAATTCCTTTCTATTAGAAGACGAGAGGTAACTGTGTAGAGGGAGCAGGCCACTCTCATTAGCCTTATCTTTTTAATGTAGCAGCGGCTCAGATTGCGATCTTAATCTTATTTGGTTATGGAGGCTTCGTTCACTCCCGACAAGCACAAAGACCTTCGGGGAACAAATATAACAGCCTCCACGAAATATCAGCGCCTTGTTTTCTGCGAAAGGCTTTTGGGGTTTGATCCTCGGGGGGTCGCGGTTCAAGGAGACGAGTTGACCGGCCTCGGAGCCGAGCGGCCTAAATCTCTTGGCCAGTTGCCCTTTTCTAGTCTTTGTTTCCCCCAGCGCTTCTTTACAAAGCATTGGTGGGTCTCACAGGGTCACTGCTGGACCTCACATTTAATAACATAGTAGAAAAACAGGATTCTGTTAAAACACTATCCTGGATGATATCTCCACCTAATTATCTTGTGCTTTGGGGTCATGCCAATGGTTAACAGAGGGTATTTTCATCGATTATAAGGTGAATTTCTAACAAGGAAGAAAAATACGGACCTTAAATTACGATTTCCTTACTCAATTCTTCATAAGTAGCTCCTATTTGGCTTTTTTGTAATACTGTTGGTAATGCATTTCATTTCACCGTTCCCATCTATGTACAGAAATGTGTAAAGTAAGTCTGAAGGATAACGCCTCGTATTTGATGCACAATCAAGATTTAAGTTCTTAGGTGTTGAATACAATCTACACTGTTTCTTCATAAAAACTTAACCTAGAGTCTACAGAGTCGGGCAGCATCTGCTCGAGGTTAACCGGCTTGTGTGAGGTCTGTAATCAAATCTGCAGCCCAACAAAGACAATCCTACATCTGTGTATTGCCAATTTTTATTGTCTTCAGTAACTTGTGTTTTTTCTTCAATAACCATTTGGCTAAAGGCCCGACGCTGCCAGTCACCGACTCACAAACTAAATTCTTATTCATTCTCTCAGACTCATATTTCTGCCCCTGCTTGAAGACTTTCTCCTCAGAGGTTTGTTTTGTGCCAACACAAAATATTTCGGTATTTAGCATTCCTAGAAGTGTAAATACATTTGATATTAAAGATATCATGTTCAACCCAAGTACACACCAATACAAAATCATAATTTTCCAAATAAAGGTCCATTCTCCCACCTTGTTCTGCCTGTCTGATTTGCAGGCTTTTAGCTTTGTTAGCATCTCATAAACTCTTCCAATTGCATGAAAAAAAAAGACAAGATAAAATTTGGCTTCTTAACTTTGCTGCCAAGTTAAAGTAATTGTGGTTTGTCTTGGCAATTTTTGTTTTGGGAAAGCTGCAACTTTCCCATTCACAAAAGCAAGACCATCGTTTTTGAAAAGGTAATGTAGAAACATACGCACAAGATGCTTTATGAAAGGCCACACCTATGTTTCAAACTTCCTATTTGTGTGCTTAACTAGCATAAACACATCCCGGACTATATATTTTCATCTATTTCCTGCCTGAAGTAATCTTCTAGAGATTAAGATATATCGGGTGTGTTTATTTAATGGCTCATAGACACCTTTGGAAAACAAGGCGAGCCAATCAGAGCTTTGTTGGTGGGATAAAGAACGGGGACATCAACTTCCTACATTGCTAGCTAGCTACAGCGGTAGAAGATAGCAACAAAAAAAGCATTGATGATATTGACTCAGTTGCACAAGTTGCTGTAGATCAACATGTAGAAATGACAAACACGTTCTCGCTCTCAACTTAACACTTAGTTCCGACGCTTCAAACTATGGCGCTCTACGTAGCCCTCTCACATCAGTTTTGCCCGAGACAACCTTTCAAAATAAAATGTATTCGCGGGATACGTACAGTTTACAATTGTTGAATGCATCAGGCTGTTCTCATCCAGCGTTTGTAGCTATCCAACAAAATGATTTGGTCCAACAAACACTCTTCATCTTTCAGCCAGTGGACCGCTGTTCGTTTCCCGTGTGAAACAAGAATTTGTTGATCCATTTGTCACATAAATTGCGTACTTCGGTTACGGCCCGTTTTTAGTTATTTTAAGTTAAACGACGATCTTTTTCAAAACATAACTATGTCATTTTGTTGCCTAAACCTAACTGAGTTGTTCCTGTGAAGTCAGAAGTTTATTTTGAAAAGACTTTTGTAGGAAAGAACACAAAAAAAACATTATGAGGATACGTTACATGCATCCAGTCTCTTTTTCAAATAAGCTTCCAACGTAGGTTTACTTTGTTTTTAGGTTTATTTACTCAACAAAACGACTTGGTTAGTCTTAGGAAAAGATCGTGGTTTGGCTTGAGAATCATTTCTTGAGTAACTGCCAATAGTAAACGGACGTTACGTAATCGAAAGTCCTGTGTTGGTCTGACTCATCAACCTTTTCTAACAATGACGCAGGTGGTTTTACATTTAGAGTTAGTTGAAGGCAGAGGGGCACTGGAGTGGGAACAGGGTTTAAATAAAAACCCTTACATTTTAATGATTTTTCATTTAAATATGTTTAATTAATTACCTCAGCTTCTGTGTGGACTGAAAGTGACTTGCAAAAATCAGCTAACTTGAATGCAATACAACAAACAAAACATCAAAGCCTCCAGTCTTTAGGGCCAAGAGTTATATTATTTTTCATGCATCCTCTTTGTTTGTTCTCCTGTTTCTTCCTCTGTGACAGATGTTACCACCTTAATGTAGATCATAGGGATGAAATAACATTTAATCACTGTTTAATTCTGCGCAGCTTCAAGCCCAGACGGGAGTGTGTGTTGACTGTGGGTGGCCTCACCGAGAATGAAACCAGATTCCTAAATAATATGATTTTAGGGACCGTTTCCCTTTTAAAAAGCTCCTTGACCTCAACAACAGAAGAAAGGGCGACTCATCCTCCTCCGGTGTGAATCAGCCTCGTTTCATCCCCGGCCACTGAAAGCGTGATCAATGTCTCTCCCGTCCATTTTACTATTGGTAATCCTCCACAAATTGCCCTCCGTTGCAGTTTGTGTATCAGCTATTTGCACTGGATTAATGTGAGTCACTGGTGGCAAGTGTTCAAATCAATGTTTATTAATGGTTTTTCTTTAAGTGTTTAAAGATTAAGTCATTAACATATTGATGAAGTTTTTTTTCAAAGTTGCCCAGGGAGAGAAAAAAGGAGCCGGAGCTTGAGAGGTTTTTTTTCCCGACGAGCTGCTGAACTGACGCCAGCCGCCGAAAAACAAGAGGCTGAAGAAGAAAAAAAAAAAAAGAAGAAGAAGAAGAGCTGAGGGGTTTTGTGCTGAGAGGAAGCTTTGAGGAGCTCCACTCAGATGCAAAGTTTCCTGTTTATCAAAACACAACCAGAGCGAATTTCACTTGACTCAACATACCCTCAGCTGCATCTGGTTTGTGCTAATATTTGATTTAACATGTAAAAAATGTGATTTCTAAACGTAACAGAAGCTGGGTTTTTTGTTTGGTTCTCGTTGGGATGCGGTGCAGTCGACTCGAATTGATTTTTCCATTCAGCAGCGACCTGCCGCAGCCCTTTGGCTCTCCATGGTAATTCTCCCTCTTACCTGATAAGGTACCTGATCCATAATAAATCAATTCTAATTAGTTTTATGTTTGGAGGGTGGAGGGAGGAGGAGACTCTCTGCTGCTCAGCCTCCCTCATCCCATCATCCTCAGTTGTTTCCAGCCGCCAGTCATCTGCACACCTGATATCAGTTAATCTCCTGATTATTAAGTGCGGATTATCGATGGCCGCATTTGTCGCGGCCCCCTTGTATCAAGGACACTCAAGTTCTGTTTGTTTTCTAGGGTGATTTGTGTGTGTAAACGGGTGTGTTTGGGTGGTGGTGGTGGTGGTGGTGGTGGGGGACAAACATGTCCTCAAACTTCTCCTGATAAAGGTTTCCTGCCACCCTGAAGTGTAACAGTGATGGACGCCTCTCTGCGGGACATTTTTGTCAGTTAACCTTCAGTCAGAAAGACGAAAAGAAAAGGTGGACGAACAGTTTAAAGCCCTTATTACACTTATGGATATATTTTTTTTTAAGTGGAGATTTTACTCTACGTTTTAGGTCACTAAAAGGGATGTTATAGTCTTCTAATTTTAAATATGTCTTAAAAATGTCTGTAAGACTCCCAGTCATCATTTTCTTGGACTTTCATCGCCTTATATTATAAAGTGACGCTATGCAGCAACTCAACTGCGTCGTCTGTCCACACATAGGAGTCCATTTTCTTTTTTTCGGCATAGCACCAAATATTACATTTGTATAAATAAAGGCATAATTAGCTATTGCTTTACTATTATTTACTATTTGTTTGTACCGCCAAAGGAAAATAAACTCACTGAGTATGCCCAGAATCTTCTTCTCTGGTATATGACGTATCATGGGAGTAGCCTTTATCGGGATATATAGGCCCAGTGATAATTTGGAGGCGTTTTTGCATTCTAATGTTTGTAAAACGAAGGTTATGTGGACAGAATTTTATTTTAAAACGTTGAGGAAAATATCTAAATATCTGTGTATGTGTAGACAGGGCCCAAGACGTCGCTTTGTATTTGAAACGTCACCAGTTTGTGTTCGTGCCAAACTTCCATTATTCATCTAGATAGCAGGATTTATATTTACATTTAAATGTGGCTCAAGTTTTAAGCAATTTTATGAGATTTCAGCAAAAAAAGGGAATATTACTGGTGGAAAGACGGACCTGCATGACGGACCTGATTAGCACTATTACTGGCTCTACACCGTTCTAACCATTGGAAAGAATTGTAAGAGCAAAACTTAAATTAAACTGCATGTAAATCATAGGTTGGAAATAGAAATAAACACACATTTAAAACACATTAAACCCCTCATTTTCACAACAATGCAACGTATGTGAAAGGAATTTAGAGGATACAAATAAATAAATCGACACAATGCGAAGAAGCAAACATCCTCGCCCATCCCCCCCCCCCACCTTGGAGACGCGAGGTCGAGTTGTGATTCCCCCAGTTAACAATGTGCCACAACACCTCATCCTCGCCATTGATTTCTCCACCATTTATTTCTGTTTTGGTTCATGCTCGGGGTCTCTGTATTTGAAAGTTGATGCTCCTCTCTAAAAGACGGATTCATGCATAGACTCCGCTACTTTTGTAGTCCGCGGCGGGTTTTATATGATAAGCTTTTTTAGACGTTCAAAATCAATATGTAATCCTGTGCAGGGGCTTATCCCCGGGACTGGGCCATTTGTGAGGCTCTTTGAGCTTCGTTACAGGTCTTCTGGCAGCTCTGTGCTGCAGATTGATTAGCTGCAGTGCCAGAATCCTATCAAATGGACGGCTCTGATGATGGAGCAAACTCTCTCACTGCCTCTAGTTTGACTGGACCTGGAGATAAGGCCGGGTGGAGATTCCCTCCCTCCCTGCAAGCTGAGTGGCAGGGAAGGGAGCGCTCGTTTCTGACCTCTGCTCCTCTGTGGCTCAGAACGGGATCAGGGGCGGTTTGGAGGGCGTTCGTTCACATTTTAGGACATTTAGCTGGGACTTATCCAAAGTGAGAGAAAGCTACAGTTTATACACAAACCATCAGAAGCTTTGTGTAAATGATCTTTTTTTATGTTTAAGTTGGAACAATAATCAATATAATAAACACATCCGTCAAAATAAACCGTCTTTTTTCCGAAAGATATTTTAATTTGTTTGAAAGGACTAGAAATACAAATAATGTCAATGAGTCTTGCCTGGGACTTAAATTGGGACTTGTCTTAGGATTTGTCGGTCTTGCTTGGGACATGTCTTTGTACTTTTCAGTCTTGTTGGGGACTTGACTTGCAACTAATCAATCTTGCTTTGGACTTGTCTTGGGACTTTTCTTAGGACTTGTCTTGAGACAAACCACTCTGAGGTTTCCACTGACTCAAGTAAGCCTGGTGATGTGTTCACTGATGGCTGTTTTTCTGGGAAACACTAATGGATGCTAATGAGGTCAAACAAGATACTGACATTTATTTACATTTAAAGGCTTCATTACGTTTATTTGGTTCATTACTTTGATTTATGTTGTTACCCAAGTCAGGTCCTAAGTCAGGACTGACAACCATCAGTATGACATGCAAATCCCAATTAACAAGTCCTAAGTCATGACCCCAATCATGACAGGCAAGTTGTGAGTGAAGACACAAAGTCAAATCCCAAGTCAAGTTACCTAAACAAAGTCATAATGCGCTCTCCACCAAATATAATGCAATTAGAGTTTTGAGAAGTTTGTGTAGTTGAACAAAATTATCTTTGGTATCATTTCATCCAACACCCGAATTTCCCCCATGGGGATCAATAAAGGAATATCTATCTATCTATCTATCTATCTATCTATCTATCTATCTATCTATCTATCTATCTATCTATCTATCTATCTAAGTTCTTCGTGGTTTTCTCCTGCAGCTTGATTGGACGCTGTCAGATCGGTCCAAACAGACTGGATCGGGGGGATTTCGGTCGACTTGCTGGGTTTGAATGGCAGGAACATTAGTAGATTCAGTAAATGAATTGAAATTGATTGATTAGTGGCACATCTAATTTAACAACGTACTTTTAAATCTCCATGTGTAGTCAGAAAACATTGGCGTCAAAGCCAATGTCGAGTTGCAAGTCTTGTTTTGATTTTTATCAAGTCGAGTCTAAAGTCATGTGACTGGAGTCCTCACCTCTGCCTCTTAGTGTATTTGTTTCATGTGTAAAAACCTCACCTGACAATAATGTAACTTTGAAATACGTATCTTTAAATGTTACACGTCTACACATACTGTGTTCAGTGATCACATGTGCTCTGAGTTCATGTGACTTTTCTTCAGCAGCCATTTTGCTCCGAGACATCTGGGGGGAAAAAAAATGCTTTATCGCCTCCAATATTTTCCTCTTTTTTCTTTTTTTTTTTTTTTTTGCCGAGTTCGGGGAGGGTGACGGGGAAACAGAATCCGTGCATTCCTGCGTGGCTTGCCAGCGCTCACATGGTTACCGCTGCTACGCATTGTTAGAGATATCTGAATGAGCGCCGGCCGTGCAAGTTTTAACGTGATTGCCCGAGGGGCAGCAGAGTGAAAGAGTGAAGAACAGAGCCAGAGAGAGGGGGGGGGCATAATCCTAAAAGGATTGGAAGTTAACCCCCCCACACACACACACACACACACCAAAGCAATTTCCTCCACACACACACACACACCTCTGTGTTTCGGGGGTGATGGGTACTGGATGGGGTCAGTTGGTTTCGTGGCTCTGGTGTCTGATTTCTCCCTCCGAGTCTCTCCCCCCACCCCCACACTCACCCCCTCTTCTTCTTCATTGTTTGCCTTCTTAATGAGGAGGGCGGTGCCACAGGGCCTGTGATTGACAGCTACATGCTCCTCTCTCAGCGCTCCTCACTGTGCCTCTGTTAAGGACTCGCTGGCGGCCGTACTGTACTTGACTCTGAGTGACGAGTCGTTTTTTTTTCTTTTTTCATTTACGGTTTCTGCTGCGGCTCCTCGGATGTCTGTTTCACAACAAGAACAAAAAAAAAAAATGCCAGCTGAGATGTCTCCTTACCTTAATGATGAACCCGTGGTTAAAGTTAAATAAAGCTGGTGTCCCTTTAAACAACACATTCATATTATTATTATTATAAAATATAGGTGACTCAAGGTCAAATTTGGTGATAATTCTGTAGATCTGCAAGTTTAAACCAGTTGGAGAGAAAGAGCAAAGTATAAATGACCAGAAGGACCTTTTCCTGTTTGCACATTAGAGAATTGGGGGTCTAAGAATATACATATTTTCTGCAATAGATATTTATGAGGCAAACATATCACATAACTAAGAAAACTGCAGTATTGTTGTCGATTACTGAGGTCAAATATTCCAAGACATCCAAAAAACATTTATAATTACCTGGCAGCTATTTGGGTTTTTACATCCCAATGTTGTTTTGTTAAAATCTCAATAAAAACTACTTTTACTGCAGTTTGTTTTGAATGAATTTGTAGCATGTCAAGATTTTTTTTTTTACTGAAAACTGTTAATTTATAAAGTAAAATGTATTTTTAGGAACTAATCCTGTAAACTGATGTCGTGGCCTGCAGCCTGTTGCACCATCTGAACTTAAGTTGGATTGTAAATTCAAGCAAAGTGAGTCTGCTCACTGTGGCAGCACTGTTGGATAAAAGAGGTTTGGGGATTAAAAGGGGTTGATTCTCAGCTCATTTAAGACATAAATGACCCATAAATCATATAAAAATCTACTGGCTGAACATGACTTCTTATTCATGGCGTTTGATTTGTGAGGTTCACTGTTGTTAACCTCCATAAAAAGATGTCAAACGTGTGCTGGACATTATTATGTCACAGACAGGCTCACATTTATTAATCCTGTTGTGGAAACAGAGGAAAAGGTCAATTAACGTATATCCAAAACACAAACTAATTGTACTAATTGTACACTAAGAAACTGTGAACATTTAGAGCACATTGACTGTTTTAAATAGTTTTAAATGTGGGAAACTGTTATTTCATTTGTAAAAACAAGAAAAGGCAAATGTTATATTTATCTCTCCATCCAGACCACTTATATATATATTTGTTTTTCAATGTTTAGTTAAATCTAAATAAGAATAAGGCTGTGAACTTATTAAAACCTTGATTCAGTTTAATCAAACTGTTATTCATTGTGTTTAAAATCTGCAAAATCAAAAACTACAAATCGGAAGAATAGATAATATCTCTCTTACTTCCTGTTTTGCCTTAAATTTCAGTGTTTCTCCACCTCTGAGGGGTTTTTCCTCATCTCCTGCCTCCTTTCAGTGTTTTTTCCGACCTATGTGTTGTCATTATTTCCCCTCGTGTGTGCAGGTGAGATGACAAACAGTAAGGTGAGCTGCTGCTTGTTATCTGCTCCGTCAGCCTCCGTTAGCTCCACCGAAGCCAAAGTTCCTTCATTACAGAGATGTCGGATGCACAGAGAATGTGGCAGCTGGTCAAAGGGACAGATCTGCTCTTTAAATGTCAGAGAGAGAGAGAGAGGCTTCAGTATCAGTCTGATCCGTCCACAGAATGAGAGCTCTCATTACACCTGCAGGTTTGTATGAATAAGATACAGTTCTACTATTAAAACGTATTTAAGGGAAACTTAAAAGGCATTCTACTTTTCTATTTTCCAACCAATAGCAACATCCTGAAGTCATGTAAAGTTGTATTTTGCACTAAAAGGCAAAAAAAAAACAGCAAAATGAAACTTTTGTGATTCAAACTTTCTGTGAAGAATACTGGTATTTTTTCTGCAAAAACATAAAGTTCTCCTACTTTTGAAGATAAATAAACTACTTTAAAAGCTTCTTGGATCAGCTGGGAAAAAATGCATCGTCACTAAACTGAAAATTGAGCTGCATAGTACAGAAGAGTTGTTGTGGTAAAGAGGATGTTACGTAATCACACAAAGGCTTCCATCTTTACGTCACCGTCCTGTCACCTCTAATGTCACAATGGCAGGCTCTGGATCAGTTTGTCTCCATTTACACTGACAATGTATTGGAATAAAATCAGCAACTGTTTTAGTTTTTACTTGTTAAATACTTTTAAAGTTGTAGAGACATGTGGGGCCTTTTAAAACACACTCATACCAGTTTTTCTTTAGTGTTTTTTTTTTTTTACAAATTTCCGTAAAATCGCTGGTTGATAATCAGCTAATCAGCTTTAGTGTCAATGTCACCTCTAATAATTCTAATTAAATGCAGAGTGAATATCCTTCCAACTCATCCATGAATATTTGCATTCTGTCTTTTATTTTTTTAAATGCCTTTTAAAAACACCAACACACTTTAAACATATGAGAACTCCCCTCAGAGATCTGAAGTCAAAGAGACAATCAGAAATATTTCAAACACTAAAAAGAAACATTTTTCTACAGATTATCACACAAAACACCTTCTAAGAAGAAACTGTTTCTTTTTTTAAAAACATGGCAAATACATTTTTACTTAAACCCTATAGAGACAGTTTTGCCCTTCTTAAAAAACTAATAATTTAAACCACAAACACTGTATTAAATATCAGGATAAAGGGAGTTTTCCTACCTGAGAGTCCCAGTGGAGTAAAATCTTTTTCCTCAAGGGTCCAAAATCCTGAAGTGTCCTAAAGAGAGTTTTATTTCTGTTCCATCCTCACCTGTGTGCTGAGCTCCACTTTCCCTTCATGCAGCCAAACTCACTGCTGTCAGCTGATTTAAAGGGCTTTTCCCCCCCGTTCTGTGTCTGCACGGCAGCTGTGTGTGTGTGTGTGTGTGTGTGTGTGTGTGTGTGTGTGTGTGTGTGTGTGTGTGTGTGTGTGTGTGTGTGTGTGTGTGTTGTGCAGCAGCCTGGCCGGAGCCTCCTGCATGCTTTCTGACAACCCCAGGATTTTATGCATCATGCTTTTAATAAGCGGCCGACAACATGAACGAGAAGCCTCTCTTAACCCCCACCACCTCCAACACACACACACACACACACACACACACACACACACACACACACACACACACACACACACACACACACACACACACATTCACACATTCACACACACACACCTCTTTAGGCGGCCTGATCCCTGGATTTACGGGCTTAGTATTAAGAAAATACTCCTGCAATTTGGGATTAGACCCCCAAAAACCCTCAGAACAACAATGACTCCGTCCATTTGATATCTTGATACTTGTGATCAATCGCTGGCTTTGTAGCCGTCGGCCTCTCAGCCAATCACTGGGGACACGCAGAGGAAATGAGACAACCAACACTTCCAACATATTCATACTGATTTTAAACACAACCTGCCAATTGTTTTTCTTTTGATATTTTTGACTGTTTTCCTGCCTCAGAGAGCCACAGAAGCTTTGGTTTGATTTCTCTTGATTTCATGATGAGGTGTGGAATTTAAGCTTTTTGTTCTCAGGCCTATAAGTTGAATTTCTGATATAGTCACTTATATTTTATATTTGCAGAAAGTATTGTGAACATCATGTAGACTTTTGCATTTGTTCAATTATATTATTATTAAATAACCTTGTTTATCTAGCTCTCTGTCACTTAAACAATACATTTACAAGGTGAAACAAATAACTAATGACAGCAGCAGCTCTGCTTTAATCAGAAGCTGTTTGGTTGCAGGTGGGGTTTTTTTTTGGCTGCCATGTTTCTTTTTCAACAATATTTCTGTATTTTTTTCTGAATTTAATCAGCCGGTTTAGGTTGTCAGGGTTGTTCCAGGACGGAAAAATACCTCCTGTAGCCTTTTATAATATAAAAAATAATAAAAAATAAATAATGGCAGGTTTAGTGCAACAAACTTTAATCTCGGCTGAGTGTAGTGGGCATGATGGCAGCCTTAATTGGCTATAAACTCAAAAAAGTAATGCTATTCGGCTAACTGTTAAAGCTAATTTATTGTTTTATTGACGACAAGGGAAAAATAAATCTTTTTAATGTCTTTTTCTTCATAGTCCAAATAATAAGATAAGATAAGATAAGATAAGATAATCCTTTATTAGTCCCGCAGTGGGGAAATTTGCAGGCTTACAACAGCAGAGAGTAAAGTGCACACAAGAGACATAGTAGAAGAAGACAAGCTAAAAAATAAAAATGAAAAATAAAAATAAAATAAAACAAGTATTATAAATAAGCAATAAAAAAAACAGTAGAAAAAACAACAATAACTGAAATATTATATTTACAGACAGAGAAAAAAAAAAACTATTTTAACTATTTTTAACTTTTTTAACTATTATTGCACAGTGTAATGTGTAATGTATTGCACAGGTTTGGCAAAACAACGAATTCTATGTTAATAGAATTTAAAAAAAATACATACATGAATATAAAATGTTATTTTTTTTTAGCACAAACTCAATAATTACTCTTAAATATATATACTCATTCTTAAAAATGATCTCCTGAATCTGAACATGTCAGCCGTCGTGTCAAGTGACGTCACGTTCCATTGGAAAGGGGCGGGCCTTTCGGCGGCCAACTCGAGCGCTGATTGGCCGCCCGCCTCGCCCCCAGAGGGCCGTGATTGGCTCGGAGGCCGCGGACCCGCAGGCTTCCTTCACTCATAGAGACCAGCGGGCCTCCGAGAGCAGCATCAATCTGCGTCCGAGAAGAGTGAGAGAGAGTGAGAGAGAGAAGGAGTGAGAGAGAGAGAGAGAGTGTGACACAACGTTTAGGTTCATTTTTTATTTTTTTTATTTTAATTCTACATTTTTTTTTTTTATATCCTGCGTTGAAATGTTAATTTTTTAGTTGTCAGAACTACAAAACTTTATTTTTTTCTCCATGTGGATATTTCTGGAACTCTGGATCTCGTTGGTTTGACTTTTAACAGGATTTAAAAAAAAGAAAGAAAAACGAAAGGAGCCTGAAGAAGGTGAGACTCATACCTGCTTTTATTTTATTTATCCTGTTTATTTATCCTGTTTATTTATCCTGTTTATTTATCCTGTTTATTTATCCTGATTTACGGCATAATAATAACCCAGGTGCCGCCTACAAACATCACTATTATTATATCTAAGTGTTATACTTATTATATAATAAGTGCAACTTATTATTTTGTTTTATTTGTATTGTTTTGAAAGCTCTTAAAATGCTCTGTTATAATATTTGGACGACTAAAAAATGCGAAAAAATGATTCTAAAAATAATTGTTTTGCCTCTAAAATAAATAATAACACATCTAAAAAAAAAATATTCGTTCCCTCTACTAATGAAACACATTTTTAAAATATCTCCTCTTATAAAATATGTCCCTTTCTTATTTTAAATGAGATGTTTTGTGTGTTTCCCGCACGGCTCGGCTCGGCCCGCGGCCTCCGGTCCGGTTCCTGCGCCGATAAGAGCCGCTCCGCTAATTGTGTCTGTAGATGTAATCTAAATTGTAATTGCTTCATTTGCACACAGTTTTGTTGCATTTACATTCCGTGTTTCTGCTCCTTTCCTGCGGTTATGGAAATAAGAAAAGCTTTATGCGGAGTGTTGCGGCCTGCGGAGCTGCTGTTAGGCCTAAAGGAGCCACTGGATTATGTAAACTCTTATCTAAATACATTGTCTTAACACTAATACTAACAGTTCATCATTAAGGCCGTTTATTAAAAGCTGCAGCTAATGTTGGGGAAGTTCTGCAGGGAAAAAAGAGTAAATGAAAATAACAGGGTATTTATAAATACTGAGATAAATGCTTTAATAGATTTATATCTTTATTTGTTATGTTCTTTTTATTCTTTAAATATTTTTATAATCATTTTTCGTTTTTAACCACTGTCTGAGACGTGTTTAATTATATAAACGTTCTGCTTTAATCGTGTATTTAGAATGAATGAATGTTTAATGTGTTCAAAGTGAATTTTTTGATATTTAGTTTATGCATTTGACAAGGCTTCTTCCCATGGCAAAGGAGAAATAACTGCAGTAAATAGCCGTAAATAAATAGATAACATTAAAAAAAAGTAGCTTTTAAAGTCAGAATATTAAGCAAATAATCAAAAATCATAAAAACAGAAAGCTAACATTTGAATTGTAACACACAAACAGTCTTACTGAGAAAAGTCATATAAAATAATAATAATAATGTAAAACATAAAGTACATTCCATCGCAGCATGAGTTCATTATTACAGCCACAGAGTGTGTGAATAAATCAGACTGGAGGGAAACTTTGATATTCGGAGGTGAGAAAGTCTCCAGTAGATTAAAGCAAAGTCTCCACAGGTCGATTTAATTGTGAGCTATTGAATTAATTAAACCGTAATGAAGATCTGAGTGATAACAGGCCCGTTTCAGACCCAGGCCGGCTGCTCTCATGTCACCACGGAGCTCCAAATGTATATTTATTTATTCTAAATAAGAGTCTCTCCTGTGAGATCAGAGTCTGGTGATGTGTTTTCATATTTCATTATTTTACTTGCTGCACTGACACTGATGTTATTTGTAAAATATAACACAGTGAAGGCCTGGTGTCTCTTTATTTAATCAAACTGTGTTTTTCCTCTCACACATGCAAACATTGAGCATTGAAGCTTCTTCTGGGCCTCCACCTCCCATTTCTATTTACATGTTAAAGAACTGAACATTATAAAACTTTTCTTTCGTGCAACTTGCAGATGAATTCTGCACAAAACAACACGTGTCCTGTTTAACATAATTCATGCTTTTTTCCCATAAAATCAGATTTGGTTTCCTCTCGTCTCGTAAATGAGTAAATTGGGATTATTCATGTTGTGGAATCACATTGTTCGTGTTGTAGGAATTTAAACTCCATTCTAAACGCCCAAAATGTAAAATACAAACGTTTTTTTATCTCCAATCAGCAGGATAATTTACATTTCCATGATTGCATAACAGTGTGAGAGTGTTTTCTACTGTTTTTACTGCTCTGTTAAAAAAAAAAGCGTGCATTCAATTTAAATGGCAGGTTTATAGGCATGTTTATGACTAATAAAGTCTGACTTTAAATCAGATTATAAAGAGTTGTATGTTTGTGTTTTAAAAAACATAGATTAGAGAATTGAAAGCCTCTGTAGGTGTTATAGGCCTGCATTGGGAAAGTTTTATTGCTGCAGCTGACCTGTAAAATATAAAACATATTCTGGTTTGTTGAGCATTTGTTTGTTTACCACATAATTCCATATGTGTTCCTTCATAGTTTGGATGTCTTCAATATTAATCTACAATGTAGAAAAAAATAAAAATAAAGAAAAACCATTGAATGAGAAGGTGTGTGTAAACTTTTGACTGGTATAAATACACGATTAACAATGATCCAGTGGTATAACACTGACAATAGCCACTCTGCATTATGATTATTTATTACTTTTGATAGGCTACTTTTACTAAGATTTGTAGCAAATACTTCTGATATTATTTCAGATACTTCAGACTTTTACTTGCCATTTTTAAACTGTGATATAGTTTCTTTTGCTTAAGTAAAAAAATGTTTTACCACTGTTGTAGAATATATATAAATATACAGTACCAGTCTAAAGTTTGGACACACCTTCTCATTCAACTACTTTAAGAATGTAAAATATAAAACATATTCTGGTTTGTTGAGCATTTGTTTGTTTACCACATAATTCCATATGTGTTCCTTCATAGTTTGGATGTCTTCAATATTAATCTACAATGTATAAAAAAATAAAAATAAAGAAAAACCATTGAATGAGAAGGTGTGTCCAAACTTTTGACTGGTAAAAAAACAAGTATTATAAATAAGTAATAAAAACAGGAAATAATATTAAATAAGTAAAAGTAAAAATAAAATATACAGACAGAATAATTGGTGTAATTAAACTGTGTGAGCGTAGTGACATTATACTAGTAAAAAAACAAGTATTTTAAATAAGTAATAAAAACAAAAATATGTGTTCCTTCATAGTTTGGATGTCTTCAATATAATCTACAATAAAAAAAATAAAATAAAGAAAAACCATTGAATGAGAAGGTGTGTCCAAACTTTTGACTGGTACTGTATATATATATAAAAAAATATAAAAATAAAAATATATAAAATAAAAATATATATAAAATAAAAATATATATAAAAATAAAAATAAAAAAATAAAAATAAAATAAAGAAAAAACATAGAATGAGAAGCTGTGTCCAAACTTTTGACTGGTACTGTATATATATAAATATATATATAAAATAAATAAAAAATATATATAAAATAAAAATAATAGAATGAAAATAAAAATATATATAAAATAAAAATATATATAAAATAAAAATATATAAAAATAAAAATAAAAATAAAAAAAACATAGAATGAGAAGGTGTGTGTAACTTTTGACTGGTATCTGTACTTTTGGGATAATTCAGTGCAGTTTACTTTAATCTGACCTGCAGGTTTCTACATCTTTCTATAAAAACAATCAATGAACTGATTTCATGATTTGCTTCCTCTCCCCTCAGGAGCCGACCCACCACCGGGAGACCCGCACCTCGTCCTCAGACTCCGGTCTCCCTCCGGTCTCCTCCGGCCTCCAGCATGATGTCCTACCTGAAGCAGGGCCCGTACGGGATGAACGGCCTGGGCCTCAGCGGGGCCGCCATGGACCTGCTGCACCCGTCCGTAGGGTACCCCGGTACGGACCACACCGACCACACCGACCACACCGACCACTGAGACAACAGCACTCCTCACAGGGGAGCAGGGATCACATATATATATATATATATATATAGAGAGAGAGAGAGAGAGAGAGTTTTATATCTATATATTTGGAAAAACATAGTTTATTAATCCTATTCACACACAGGTGTTACAGTTCATCTCATTACTACTTAATAGTGTCTGGAGTATAAACTAATGGGATGAATATTAATATTAATACTTTTGAGGTTTTAAAGTGACTTCAAACTTGGGTATAAAGTGTGTAATTATGGAGGCATGATGTTAAACTTCCATTGATTGAGCTTCTGGTGCATTTAAGGGCCCAAATGATGTTGTAATTTGTAATATTTAGTAATAATAAGTCGTGCAATTACTTTTGTCTTGTTGATAAAAACGCATCATATTGAAATAGGCTTTTTTATTGTTTGTTTTATAAGCTAGAAAAAAAAAAAGAAACGACTAAATATAAATAGATGAAACAATAATAACATGATATAAAACACACAATGAAGACACGATACGAATTAAAATGTCAAATTACCCGACACACACACACACACACACACACACACACACACACACACACACACACACACACACACACACACACACACACACACTTTTGATTTGCTTTTGTCATGCACATTTGACAGTTTTTGTGTTTTTTGGACACTAAGAGACAAAATACACACACAACAATGATTAAGTCTCCAACTTTTGGAGGGATTTTAAAGTTGTGTCTTTGACAATTTTCTTCTTTTTTCTTCCATGTGAAAAAAACAATAATAACATGATATAAACACACAATGAAGACACAAATTACACACACACACACACACACACAGTCTCACAACTTTTGGAGGGATTTTAAAGTTGTGTCTTTGACAAAGTAATTGATGATTTGATTATTCATTTTAAAGTTGTGTCTTTGACAAAGTAATTGATGATTTATATTCATTTTTCTTCTTTTTTCTTCCTCTTCCTCTTCCTCCTCCTCCTCTTCCTCCTCCAGGCCACCCTCGGAAGCAGCGCCGGGAGAGGACCACCTTCACCCGGACCCAGCTGGACATCCTGGAGTCTCTGTTCGCCAAGACGCGCTACCCGGACATCTTCATGAGGGAGGAGGTGGCTCTGAAGATCAACCTGCCCGAGTCCAGAGTGCAGGTCAGAGACACACCAGGGTTTAGAGGAGAGGAGGAAATATACACTTTAAAGAAGAATGCATGTACAGTAGCAGTCTAAAGTTTGGACACACCTTCTCATTCAATGGTTTTTCTTTATTTTATTTTTATTTTTTTCTACATTGTAGATTAATATTGAAGACATCCAAACTATGAAGGAACACATATGGAATTATGTGGTAAACAAACAAATGCTCAACAAACCAGAATATGTTTTATATTTTACATTCTTAAAGTAGTTGAATGAGAAGGTGTGTCCAAACTTTAGACTGGTACTGTATAATTACAACTAATGATTATTGTAATTATGGCATTTTCTGCTATTTATTTACCCTAATAATCAAGTTAGTTTCTTTATGAAAATAGTGAGAAATAACCTCAAAATTACAGACACCTTCCACCACACAAATCTTCCCATATGGAAAAGATCATACAAAATCGTATAAAAGGCCCCATGTCATGTACAGTACCAGTCAAAAGTTTGGACACACCTTCTCATTCAACTACTTTAAGAATCTAAAATATAAAACATATTCTGGTTTGTTGAGCATTTGTTTGTTTACCACATAATTCCATATGTGTTCCTTCATAGTTTGGATGTCTTCAATATTAATCTACAATGTAGAAAAAAATAAAGATAAAGAAAAACCATTGAATGAGAAGGTGTGTGTAAACTTTTGACTGGTACTGTAATTTTGGGATAATTCAGTGCAGTTTACTCTTTAATCTGCAGGATGTTTATGAAATAAAACCCACCTGAGTATATTTAGGTTATAAGTGTTAAACTTTTCTTATAAGTTTTGGTGTAAAAATAAGCAAAGAAGTGCAATAAACTGTAAAGCCCAGAGCAGAAAGCATTCAGAGCTCCAGTTCCCTGGAAGCTGATATTTCCATGCTCTTCTGTTACGTCTCATTCAATAACACAGTCTGTGCTGGATGAGTTTCGTGCATCTGAGCTCAGGTTTGAAAGTTTTCTTTCAGTTTTTTTCACCTCAGGCTTCTGCACAATTAGCTCCAGTGTTAAAAAAAAAAAGAAGAGTTCAGCTGTTATTGATCGAGTAGAGACAAGTCTTTAATCAAAGGGGTGAGCTTTCTTTAGAAAAGGCAGTGAGAGGTTTTTACGTCCCCGGCTTTAACGGCTCTCTGCTCGGCTTAAAGCTGCAATTATGGCCGCTGCCTCTCTGCTTTCTGCTGCTGCTGACAGGCCTTTTACCACCGGAGCATTCAGTAATTCACCTCTGACAGGCCCAGTTATCAGTATTATCAGTAGGAGTGGATGTTGTTATTTTTATGGAAGCCTATTATTTTTTTTAAAGTTGCTATTTTAGTCCCACTGCAAGTTTTAGCCCTTTTTTAAAATAATTTAATTATAGGGATATATTTTCAATTTTAAAGATATTATGCACACTTCTCAACATGTTCTCGAGGGTATTAACTCCAGTTCTTTGTACATACTAATTATGAATATTCAACCACCAAGGGTATTTTAAAATATATATATGTATTACAAAACTTTTTTCTTAAAGTACAACATCAACACAACCACAAAGTCCTGGACTTATTTCCCTCATCATCACTGAAAAATGGCAACAGGTCTAATCAAAGAAAAACTGGAAACAAAAAACTGGAAAATTATGTTAAAAGTGCGGATGATTTAAAAAAAAAAAATGTTTGTGAAAGTGACTTTGTCATGGAGTTAATGGTGGTCGTTGTGCTTACTTTTATTTTGATAAAACACTGTGGTTTAGACGAGTTGCATCTTTTCATTTAGACATTGTCCTCTGAGATCCTTCTGCACTTTTACTAATAGTATTAAACATTTAGTTAGACGAATATTTAATTGTGAAACTCTTATTATGTAAGTTACTGAACAGGTTGTGGCACTGTGTTTGTTTTAGTACTTCTGTGAGCCAAAATACAACAGGATCTAAAGTGACAGTGCACTGAAAATACAAAACAACCTTTTTTTCTAATGATGTCTCACCACACAAATAGTTTTAATTTTATTTGTCCAGATTTTTGAATATTTGTGTCGGAGGTTTCTGCCTCCAAAGTGTCTCCTTCCACAATGTGTCCCTGTTTGGAACTACTTTCCACAGAAGAGTGGATGAAACTGTGTATAGTGGTTATTATTCTCTCTGTGGATTATCCAGACTAACATTGATTCACAAAATAGATTTTTAAAATGTAAATTATCATTGTGGGTACTTCAGCACTGCAAACAAAATTCTATTATTCCAACTAAGTCTCACAGCAGTTTGTGAAGTAGTCAAGAAAACGCAATCATTTGGTTAAGTGCCGAGCCACAAGAGTTGTCCATTTCTTTTCGTGCCAAATTCTTTTTTTAAGCTACAAAACAAATGTTAGGTTTAGGCACCAAAACTACTTAGTTAGGTTTAGGCATAACTAAAATGTACGCGGTGCTGAACATCTTGGTCTCATGGTTGGAAGTCCCTTTAATTATTGGACCCATTCACCTCCAGTCCCGCCCACTATGAGTGATCTTTGTCAATATTTAATACGACATCTGCTCTGTCCCTTGCAAAGTCACATGGAAGTGCTTAGTCTTTGTGTCCGCCATGAAATAACATCACTAATTGACTTTCCACTGGCATCATTTTTGTGCTGAGCGACACAAAAACAATCTGTGTCGCTGTACACAAAACTAATAGATTAGCATTTTGTGACTATTTCATGATCTGTCATGATACTGGGCTGATTAAACTGTGAGGTGGAGGCTGAAATCTGAAAACCTCAAAATGATCTGCATCCCTAAATGCCACTTAGTGCGGTATATGTTTGTCATTTGGGTGAACTGACCCTTTAAAGTATGTTTCTCTGTTGAAATGGGATTTTTTTCCTCAAAGAAACACAGATTCACAAGCTCCGTACGTTTACTAGTTATTTTTGGTTCTGTAGTCATTTAGCAGAGTCTCTGATGAACTGCAGCCAGCAGTAAAGGTCAAAGGTCAGAGCCACAGCACCTCAGTAGGCCTATGTTAGAGTGAAGGTGTTTAGTTCCTGCCAGCTCCGCCAGGTTCTGCTGCTTCTATTTTCTTGGTTTCTGATCCAGCAGACGTGTGACCTTTTGACCTCTCCTCCATTCCTCAGGTCTGGTTTAAGAACAGGCGAGCCAAGTGCCGGCAGCAGCTGCAGAGCAGCAACAGCGCCAAGGTGAAACCAATGAAGAAGAAGTCGTCTCCGGCGAGAGAGAGCACCGGTTCAGAGAGCAGCGGCCAGTTCACCCCGCCGGCGGTGTCCAGCTCCTCCTCCTCCACCTCCTCCTCCACCTCCTCCTCCACGTCCTCCTCCTCCGGCCATCCCGGTATGATCAGCACCTCTACCTCCGTCACCGCCCCAGTGTCGTCCATCTGGAGCCCGGCGCCAATCTCCCCGGCCCCGGCGCCGTCCACGCTGCCGGACCCCGCCGCCCCCACCAGCGCCTCCTGCATGCAGCGCTCCGTATCGTCCTCCGGCTCCGGTGGGACGCCCTCCTACCCGGTGTCCTACAACCAGACGGCGGCGGCGTACAGCCAGGGCTACCCGGCCTCGGCGTCGGGCTCTTATTTTGGCGGCGTGGAGTGTGGTTCGTACCTGGCGCCCATGCACTCCCACCACCACCCTCACCACCCGCACCAGCTCAGCCCTATGACTGGCAGCTCCATGTCAGGACACCCGCACCACCACATCGCCCAGACATCGGGGCACCACCACCACCACCACCACCCGTCGCACCACCACCAGCCGTACAGCGCGCCGGGCCTCGCCTTCAACTCCACAGATTGTCTGGATTACAAAGAGCAGACGGCGGCTTCGGCCTGGAAGCTCAACTTCAACGGCTCCGACTGTTTGGACTACAAAGACCAGGCCTCATGGCGTTTCCAAGTGCTGTGACCTCCTGTGTTCCTCTTCTTCTTCTTCTTCTTCTTCTTCTTCTTCTTCTTCTTCTTCTTCTTCTTCTGCTTACAAAGAAGTACTCTTTTTGTTGTTGGTGGTTTATATTTTGAAGATCCTTTAAACTAATAGTAGAGACGTTTTTAAGAAAAGTTTATTTGTGAATGAACTGAAACGACGCAGAGATGCCTGAAGGCCTCGGGGTTCTGCTCTGTCGACATCGACTCGTCCGGGATTATTTTTCTACTCCAGAACTCGAGAGAAATGGACCCATTGACAACTCTTGAAGGCCTTTTTTCGTAGTAAAATTTCAGTGGAACCTGCAAGATTGTGCAATCTGGGATCGTCTCAGCAACCAATCAGTGAACTTCTTCTTTATTGGGATTATTCTTCAAAGAAATAACATGAAACAAATCATAAATTGGACTCTTGAGTGGGCTTTTTCCTAACAAACCTTTTTCTTCAAAAACATGACGCTGCTATAATTTTCAGGTCGCTGGTGTTCACTTCTATCCGATTTTCCAAACTTTAATCTCGTTCAGAAACTCGTCGTATAGCCTGTGGGGTGTTGTATTTTGGAGATTGAATTGCAGCACTTGTTTATAAAGGTGAAAGATTTTTTGCTATTTGTTCTTTGCAGAGGTGAGAAAAAATGAAAAATGTGAAATTAGACACGCAATGACAGTATTCCATTGAAATTTGAAAGATGTACATTCGTGTCTTTATAATAAAGTCTTGTTAAAAACATGAGCAGTCCTGAGAAAAGTTTATTTCGATTCAAGTTTTTCTCAACAATGGAGCAGTTTGATATAATCACTACGGTTTATACAAATTATGCTAAACTGGTTTACCTGGTTTTATAAAGTATAAACAGTGACACATTAACAGTGACTCAGACCTGCAGGTTTGAGGCTATGGTTTGGCCTTGAACCATAAAATGCAATGTGTGATAAATTACGCTTGGATAAGTAAACTATTGTTCTTTTTAAGCTTTATTTATTCAGGAAAGATTCACTGAAAGCTATATTTGTCATTTACGTCGCGTTCACACACACATTCACACCTGGAAGCTTTCCAGGATCAACACAGTCGGATGTGTTGGAGCAGCTCCACCACAGCACTCATGGGATTAAATGATCAAGTTACACCCAAATCTTACAGCAAAATCACATTTCTTTGATGCCATCGCAGCAGAAGGATATCTGTTCGAATCTTTCGCATCAAGTTTAACTTCGGTGACCAACAGCAAACCGTCTTTGCAATGCCGACGTCTTGATGAAAATAGAGTCCAAACATGGAGGAAGATAACTTAGCTTACTAGCTGTGTGTAGCATTTTATTTAACCTTGTCTGTCAGTTTAAACTGTTTCAAAACAGAGAAATGAGACAAGAGTCAGTGATTAATATGATACATCTTTTGAATAAACTGTGCAGACTTATTGTGTCGTTAGCAACCGACCTAACAAACCTCCTCACTGAGAGTTAGCTAAGTGAAAGTGCTTTTTTTCCCTTCTTCACTTCATCTTTATTGAATAATATGATGAACAAGTTACCACGGAGGAGTAAAAAATAGAAAGTAGCTTAGATTAAAATTGTGACTGACTGTCCACTGCTAGCATTTAACCAGCTTGCTAGTGTGTTAGCCGTAAGCTCACCAGCTACAGTAGCACGCTAGCTAGCCCTACGAGTAGTCGCTAAATCACTTCCAAAACCACATATATTTTGTCACTTTCTGTTTCTTTCTGACTGTTTCTTCTCAAACTACTGTATGTTGGCCACCAATGCCCCCAATGACAACAGTGAAAAACAGGTTAAAACGGTTAAATTAAACATCTCAATTAGAACATTTCAGCTGAAATATTGAGTTCTTTAATTGATTCATGTTGTCAAAAAGTTTAAAAACTTTGGTAACTTAGAATATAAATAATTGATCAGGTAAAAACTCTAAAACATTTGTTTTGTTGCAGCATCAGAAGCCATCATAATGTGTTTATTGTTTAGTCAGTTCTGTCCAAAATGCCCACGCCTGTTCTGATCTGCCATGATTGTGGTTTGTCTCTTCCTGGATACAAATGTCCTGTCTGGATGTCCTTCAGGTTGATTGCCATGAGAGCTCTGATTGGAAACACCTGTCCTACTAACTATAAATGTCAGCCAGGTGAGTGTCGTGTAACGTCGACCTTTAGGTGTATTTCAGAGTCAGCGCGCTGCATTTCACCTTCTTTCTTTGGTTAGATCGAAGCACTAACACAACTTGCTTCAGTTTATGGAAATATATTGGTTTATTTACCATTTAACAAATGACAAAATGCTGCTCTTGTGGGGACAGTGGTTGGTTGTTTGTTCAAATGCATAAAAAAACTATTTTTATCTGCTTCTGACAAAGACCACACTGAAAAAAGCCCACTAAAAAAACATTTAATGTAAGTAGTTTTTGCTTTTAATAAGTAAAAACAAATCTGCCAATGGAACATGTAAAACCTTGCTGATGAGATTTCTTTAAATAAGATATAATATTTAGGCTTTTTCAAGATAAAAAGAAATTTAGAAATTTGCTTGTAAAAGTCATTTTTACCTATATTTTACTCTTATTAGGAGATAATCAAGAGGCATTGCCTTAAAGCAAGTCCCTATATCTTACTTACATACATTTTTTTTAGTGATTGTGTCTTGTATCAAGTTATGTCATGAGATATTTCAAATTCAACGTTATTAAAACCTTTTCCTCGCTGCCCGCTCTCAAAATTCCCATTCAAAATTAACATTGTTCATATCAGAAATGTCTGCAAATATTGAAATTGTAGTATTTTCTTATACACCTTGGAAATGTGAATGAAAAATCACTGCTTTGGATTTTAACTCTCACAGTATTTTTAAAAACTATTAGTCGTAGAAAACATGCTTCAGCTTCCAGAGCGTGAAGGCAGAACACGAATGTTAAACATCCAAACATGGCGTCAATAATCAAACCCCTCCTCCTCCCACAAGAGGCCGACTCACAGCCGGGCAGGTTAGCAAACATGTACACTGGCATCCCCCCCGCTGTTTGTTTGGCCGCGTCGACAGTAAATGCACGACTCATTTGATCCAAGGGAAAAAGGGACGAATCACGATTTTAATTAACAGCATCGCCGCCTCCTCGCGTTGTCCCTCCAGCAGCTGGACAAACAGCTCCTTCGGGTAAACACGGCGTCCAGGACGTGTGTTTGCCCGCTCCGCGTCCTGCTGGGCTTTTACCAGCGTGCGCCGCTGCCTCGTGCAAACACGAGCCGGGATTTACCACATTAGGACAAACTAATCTTTAGGCCATGTTCAGGAAATCTCTTGCTGCTTATTGTAGAGAGAAAGGACGCCCCTCTCTCTGAGCAGCTGTTCTGGATGTCTTATTTTCTCCCCCGGGGGGCCCGAACCTTTATTCCCCGTCTTTGTAGTGACAAAGTGACTCGGCTTTTTGGCTTCTTACTTTTTTCCAGAAGGCCACTGACAGAAACACTTTGTCTTCTCAGGGGGATCGCCTCACTTTCCCCGACGAGGACATCAAAGTGTCCTCTCGAGTGCTCCTGAAGAAGCAGCGCTGTGGCCTCATCTGTCCTCCGAACAGACGATTCACACAGGATGTGGCTGCAGAGAACAAAAGCAGCTTCCTGGACCGCATGTGGACCTGCTGATGGAGCTGAACCATGACAGGAGTCTGTGTCGACTTCGTCTGTTGGGCTCGAGATGGAGCGAGGGTGATTAGTGGGGTTGCTTTTTAACTCTTTCTCAAAAGACAGAAAGATTAATGTGTTCTCAAAATAAAAGAAGGAACATTTCTTTGCCTTCAAACTGGAATGAGAAGATGCAAAGAGTTTCATCTCTGTGTCCAGTATGAAGGTCGTCCATAAAAACACTTAGCCTAGCTTAGCACAAACAATGGAAGCAGGGGGAAACTGCTAGCCTAACTCCATCAAGAAAGAAACAATACAACTACTCAAAAGAAGAGCTTGAACCTGGCAACCCCACTGTTTTTACGTGTCCATTTCAACCTATTCAAAAATCAACTTTGGAGTTGATGGAAATTTGCTTTACCTCACTACAACTTCATCAATTTATCACAGAAACACTGCAGTTTACATTGACATTTATGATTTCATTAATATATTGATAGGTGTTGGCACTGCTAACAGTTACTGGGTCCATATGGAGTGTTGCAGAGATGACGTATATATTTTTAAGGCCAACCAGGAAGTTAGCGTTGCACTGGTTCCCTCGATTAAAAAAAGCCACTGGAATTTATGATACTTACAAGCTTTGTTCAGCAAGATAATCTTTACAAACAAACACGAACACATTCTTTGAAGAACCGAAGGTTGTCGCCTGATGTGAAATCAAAGATGGGGCCAGATTTCTTCCGATTTCGTTAGTAAACTCGGTGTTGCTACCAATGGCTGGAGGATATAACATGAACAAGACTACAGTATAATAGTTAACTCTGTTAGTGTATGTGGGATCACTTCGCTTTGACTTCTTGTTAGATAAACAAGGAACAAAAAATGTATCGTACAATCTGCATCAGTTTGTTCTGTGGCCGTGGAATAAGAGATGACGGCACATAACTGCTGGTGGGCAAAACACAGGCAGCGTGAATTTATAATATTGAAAAAACGCTCCGATCGGCCTTTAATCCCCATAAGCAGACCACCAGATACCATTATTAGATTCATTTATTATTATCGCCTGATTGACTTGGGGAACCAGGGTCTGTTTTGGTTTTGGTTTGACGGAGTTTAAGTTACGCCGTCAACAGTTTTCTGAACAGCTCAAGCTCTGACAGCAGTGTTATGTTTCCCTTAAAATGCATCATTCAGGTGAGTTATGTTACATTACAGTCTAAATATTTTAACTCCAATCACCTCTTCCCCTCGAAGACTAATGTTAGTTTGGCATTTGTTGGGCAGGTGAGCCTCACACCGCTTTCTTTAGATCGATTAGATGGATTTTGTTGCTCAGTTCATTTTCATCATTCTGTGGAGCATGGAAGCTCGCCATGACTGAGCACCGCTGCTTTTCTTGCGCTATATTTTGTGATTGGAGATTTATCCTTTTGCCCACCAGTGCTATGCACATTGGTTTGCAAACACATGGAGCTCCTATTGTTTTTATTAAAATGTCCTTTTTTCTTTTTCTTTTTAGCACTTAATGGGCTTCTCTTACACGTTGGCGTAAAAGTTGGGCTTTGAAGATCAAGAACGAGCTATCGGTTAGCCGCTAAGAGGGCTGTCTGAGGTGCCATGTCAAACAAAGTGAGCGACAAACGGATGATAAAAGGCAAAACAACACTGATGACAAGGTTAACAAACATTTGTGTTCTTCTCAAACTTTTGTCAGACTTTCAGTTCATGTAGAATGTGTACGCCTGAGTAGTTTCAAGTCACTTTTTCAACTCTATGTAACTACGTTCACTTGCGCGTTGCTAGCCTGTTTATGCTGCTTTGTTTTGTGTCGTCGTCAATATTACACAACAGAATTTGAGGAGATGCTGCATGATGTGACACTATGCTGGAAAACACAGGAAAAAAGAGATGACAAACAGGAAATAAAGAGCTACTCTTTTGGACACAAAACTGATAACAGACAAGAAGGTAGGTTGTCATAAATACTAACTATGGCTGCAATCTGGTGACACACACACACAATTACAGTATGTGTCTGAGTGACAGGCATGTAATGCAAATCTATACCTCAGATAACAAAGAAATATACATATTTTAACAAAATAATTGACATATTTTAGCTTTGAATTGACGATGAGGCTCCATCAGACGCAGTTTAATGAACAGCTGAAAGATCCTCAGAGCGTTTTTTCACATCGTTTATCCAACATGAGGATAACCGGCAGCAGATTTGAGTCACAGTGAAATAACAATGCTGCTCTGCCAAAATTAAATACGATGTTCAATTTTTACAAAAAAGGATAAAGAGAGTTTGATCTCTCTTTTTTTTACAGCAGTTTCTTTGTTACATGGTCTCATACAGACACAAAATATAAAAATTTAGCATGAACCTGTTTAGCCTGGCATTTTATTAGGAATGATTTTTAAACATTTGTTTATATTATGGACGGTTATAATATAAATGTATTTTGTTTTTGTTTTATTTGGATTAGATTTGTTTTGGCTGGATGATGTTTCTCTTCGCTTATATTTGTTTTTGTATTTATTTATTTACGAGATTATTTTATTCACTTATTTTATTAGATTAATATTAATTCCATTTTATTATTTCATTTATCACTTATTTTTTTCATATTTAAATATATATTTTTACTCTATTTTATTATTCTAGTTTTTTATTTCACACTATTTTACCACTATTACTGTTATTATAGCTTTAATTCTATTTTATTTCATTTTCATCATTTTATTGTTTTGTGTGTCTTGGCTTTAAATTGTCATATTGTTAAACTGCTCGATTGCTTTTGTCTTTTCTGTAGTTTCACGGTCCACACTTGCTCTATCTTATTTCAGGATTTGTCAATCATCTGTGCAGCACTTACCTGTATGAAAGGTGCTCTACAAATAAAGTTTGATTGATTGACTGATATGTTTTTACGTAGCTACGTCCTCACCCGTCTTCTCTACTGTGAGTGAAAAACCAGCACAGCGGTGGTGCATCAGTAGAAGGGTTTAGAAAGAAAAAAAAGAAAAACAAACGGGCTTGAAAAGTGGGTAAAAAGCCAAATGCTGATTTATGATTTTGAACACTTCCAGCATCTCTGTGTGTATAGTTTCATATGGAAATCCCTTTAGCACGGCGGGTAAATAGATTACGATACAGTGGGGGATTAGGGACCGCCTCGCCGCTGGCCCACTAATCCCGAGCACAGACTGTCAACAGCCCTGACATGTCCGGGACTCCTTCTGCACAAAATGGCTCCTCGGCTGTTTAAGAAGCCAATCTAGAGACACACACACCCACCACCACCACCACCTCCTCCTCCTCCTCCACCCAACATGAATATTCCTATCAGGGCTGTCAGCGACGGGAAAGACAATGACGTTCGTCTTCAAAGGGGGGAGATTAGATGCTGCACGAGACAAAACGAGACTCTTTGAAGTGATTTCGGTTCACATTCCTGCAACTTTTTGGGCCGTACGGAGGGAAAAGTGAGAAAGAAGTTTGTGCGTTTTTACGAAAAACTTCTGTCAGACTTTCAGTTTTTGAAAGCATGTGATCGCCCGAGCAGTTTAAGGGCTTGAGTCACATTTTGTTACGACTCACAACTTCTTTTTGGTTGCTTGCTGTTCGTCTATCACAGTTCCTCATGCTGATCCATGAGATTTGTAGTTCAACCAAAATGGAAGTTGACACCAGTATATGTGATATTTGTAGTTTGATGTCTTGTCTTTTTTATTTGGTGTCTTGTTTTGACGGTAGGTTTGACATGTAGCTTCCAGTGTTTCCTTTAGAATCAGTGTCGAAAGTCTTCTGCAGTCATTAAATCTGAAACCAGACCTGATTAAATTGTCTTTAATGTGGGCGAGCGAATACATTTATGTTGTATTTTGTGGTCACGTGGTTTAATAATTCTAGTGTATTGATTATTGTATTTGAGGACAGAAATCTTTTCTACCATCAATGGTTTAGGACATATAGGAGACTTGTATATTTGGATTTATTTCCTGTGTTGTACTACGGGACGAGGAGGCAGCATCAGGTGTTGCTGTGTATTTACATTTTTTATCTCCAGTGGATTTGTGATAAATAGTTTAGGTGTTTTGATGTGAATGACAGGTGACCAAATAGTGTTGCTGGAGGGCCGGATTTGGTCCATGAGCCGCTGCTTGCCTCCCACTTAACCAAAGGTTCAGGTGTTTTAATCACATTAAAAACAATCAACCAAATCTTAAGTTACTTAAGTTTTCTGATGCAGGTCATGTTTGCAAACTAAAGGATATTAACTAAATAATTCAAGTACTGTAGTAGAACTTTATTTATACTTCACGCTACATTATATTTGAAAGTACAATATATTGTTCTTTTAACTCGACTGCATTTATCACATGTTATTTAACTTGCCATTAACACTTTAAACCTTCACTGTACTTTTATTTTGGTGAAAGTTTGAATCGAGGACTTTTAATATTTACTGTAGTATTGTTAAGCTACTTATACTCAAGTAAAGGACCCAAGTACTTCATCCACCACTGAATATATTGTAATAAACTAGTAAAAAAGTTTATAATATTGCTTGTCTTCTTGCTTCAGCCATCTTATTTTATTAAAGATTAATAGCACTGAGAAACCTCCTGCTGTTAATCGTGTTTATTATATTCATCATATTGGAGGTGGACGACTCTGATCAGCTGATATCTGATGTTAATTAAAGATCAATATGACCAAACCAATTAATAAGTCTGCTTCCTGTTTCTCAGCTCTTTCAAACTAAACCACCCTCAGGACAATAATCAGTTCTTTGGTACCGTGTCAACAACAGATGCCATTGCTCCTCTATAAATCGTAGATCCAGAACTGGAGTGCATCTTGTTTTTTTCGGGATTTCCTCCGTTTGATGTATTTTTGCTTCCCCAAGTGCCTCTCTCTTCTGAGGCCGAGCTGGCTGAAGCGGGGCCTCTCCTTGAAACAAACGGCGATCGGGAATCTCTTTTGTCGGGGCGATGCCTAAGCCTAATCTAATGATTCAGATGACTGGGGGCCGTACTTAGTCGGATGGCCACTGGCTCGCTTCAAACAAGCCGCTACGGGTGGAAGTTTCCCAAGGATTAACACTTAAAGAAGAGAAGCAGAAGGGGAAAGAAAAAAGAGAGCCGGTGCCTTCCAGGGAATCCCCATTAAGTCGAGTCTTGGAGTGCCAGAGAGGAATGTGTTTCTGCTGAGCTGTGATCCAGGTCTATTTCAGCACTAATGGAAAAAACTGGCCTCCAACGTTTGATCCGTGACTTCTTACAGAACAATTGAAAACATGGTGGTGATTTAATTCCCCTCTCTGGTGGAATCTGTCTGACTTTATCTGTGACACAAACATGAAAATAGTGAAACGCTGATGGTAGACGTTGATTTAAGGAGGAGGGATGAGTCTGAATTAAAAGCACGACGGTACCAATTTAGGGCTGCTCAGTTTTCCCATCTAACATTTCAAAAACGATTTATAAAACACAATCAGAAAGCATCAATTATTTACAAAGTTTGAGGGAATTTTGCTGACTTTGGAAAAGCGCCAAACTGGAAGTTAAGACAGGAATGTTTTCTGGAATGTCTCAAGTAGTTAAGTAAGCCCCTATTACCGTTTTAACAATATCCCCCTAAAACTGGCCTCTGTTGAAGTAGAATCTGTAGAAAATCCAACCATAGCGCCACACAGGAAGTTTGATATCAGACAAATCTGCAAAACTCTTGGATTTATTCAATAACATCATTATAAATTCATATATTCTTTTTTATACAAAGTCTGGTTCCTGCATAGAAGTCAGACACTCTTCACACCTGTCCACCAGGCCTTTGCTTTCAGACTTGTTACATGAAGGATTTGGTACTTCCTGCATTGAGACTTCAAGATGTTTTCGTCACATAGCGACACTTGATCAGGACCCACTTAGCCTCACTTGGGTTAAGGCAACAAAACTACTTGCTTATAAAAAACATTGTTGTTTGAATTAAAATAAGTATTAATAAGTTTGTTAAGTAACAAGCCTATGTTATGTACGTGTCGTAAGTTGAGTATGTTAGTTTTTGTATTTATTTTTGAACGTTCTCCTGGGTGAAAGTCCTGTGTTCGTTTGACTCGTCCATCCAACCCCAACATTCCTCCAAACAAGGACTTTGTTGCTCTTTGTACTCAGTAAAATGACTTCCGTAGCAGTTGCTCTGAGAATGTAATATTGCTGCGGATGGGTTTACATTGTAGTGACTTGAAAGCCCGGTGCGTCTCATACAGATGTAAGGATGCCTTGTGCGTTGGTATCGGACGTAGAGGGTCTTTGTTGTATAATTACTATTTTCCGTTTCTTTACACATTACTATTTTCCAGTCACTTTGCGTGTGTTCTGACCTCAAGTTATAAACAGGCGTCAATCTCCGGTTCTGCAGTGTGAAGTCAATGCGGAGGTGTCTTAAAACCTGCATTCTCTCTACTGTCCATCAGGGGGCGACTCCTCTGGTTGTATAGAAGTCTATGAGAAAATGACTCTACTTCTCTCTTGATTTATTCCCTCAGTAAACATTGTAAACATGAGTTTATGGTCTCAATCTCTAGTTTCAAGTCTTCTTCAATACAGCATGATGTTCATTTAGTAAATGATGCTCCATTTAGAGTCAAACAGACCATAAAGCAGGGGATGCTTTAGGGCGGTGCTACCTTGTGATTGACAGGTCTCTGCTGCCACCAGAGCCGTATACGGCGTCTCTACATCACTCCTCTGCATTCCAAATATGGTAACTTCCGTTCATCCGTTGCAAATAAACAACATGGCGACGGCTGTAATCCAAGATGGCGACGGCAAAATCACTCTCTTCAAAACATCAGTCAACAAACCAATGTGTGACGTCACAATGACTACGTCCACTCCTTATATGCAGTCTGTGATTATAAATGACATCATTCGAACACAGAAAGGTTTTTCTTTCTTTCTTCCTCACAGATGTTGATGTCGTTATCCGATCACTCTGAAGCTGTTTTGCTGATTTGAGCTCCACTCAGGGAGAGCTCTCCTCTGTTTGTTGGTGGTGGACTTTATTCCTGGAGCTGCAGTGACGAGTCGGTGCATGTGTGTGTTTGAGGTGCCCTTCGGTGCTGCTGTCACCGCTTTGACTGACAGGCCTGCGCTCGACACAAGAAACCCCGGATTAAAGTTAGCCGAGCGTAAACAAACGCTGACGTTTTAAGAGGCACAGAGACTTCTGACTTCAGACTGCGGGGATGTTGTTTCACTGCTGCACTCACTGAGAGTTTTAGGGTTAAAAAACCCCCCAAAAAACAGCAGAACTCACCTTAAATCTCAAAGAGTAGCTTTAACAGAGAAAAGGGTCAAATCAACAGCATGTGACACTCATTCCGTTATGTTTATGGGAACTGCTGGGAAATCTTAAACCTTCATCACCTTTTCTAACTTTCTCATTCCAAACTTTTTTGTTTGTGTTTTCCACCAAGAGTCCATTTGAACGACGCGTGTTATTGACGCGTTGGTAATGAGAAATCTTCTAAAAGCACTATCAGAATATTTACACTTTTCAGGAAGCTTACAAGTTGGAACAAAGTAACTTACTTTTACTACTTTACTTTTTAATTACTTTGTGGTGAACCTTTTTCCTGTCCCTTGCATGACACTGAAATGCACAAACGAGCATTAAACATTGTGAAAGGGGAACAAGAATGTGACAAAAAATTCTGTTAACTTAAAGTTAACTTGTTAGTTTATTCTGGAGCTTTAATCGTCAATCAACTCAGCAACTGTGTTCTCACGTCTTCAACCACTTCACATACCAGGCACTCGACTTCGCGAGTTGAATTTAAGATCTCAGGAGTTCCCTCTGAGAGCAGCATGTTTTTGGGGAAATAATTTATCATCAGCTTTCCGGACAATTTCCCCTCAGCCTAAAGGCCTTTACAAACCAAGCGCATTCAAATATCTAAGGAAGTGTTGTTTTTTTCGAAAGTTATGTGACAAATATATCAACATTGACTTCTTACGTAGATAATATAAGGAAACATTTCGCGGGACATCTACTATTTACTGCGCTACTACTACTACTACAAATACTGGTCCAGCCTGACAACGTACAACAAATTTACGGTAAATTCAAGACAATTTATAACCTAGATTTTATTTTAAGACCTTTTAAGAAGCAGTAACCCTGAAATAGTCAGAATTTATAAAGATAAGATATTTATTGCCTTTTAATTCATTCTGATCACAAGCACTGTGATTGGTAATTATTAAAAACTACAGACGCTTAACACTCACCTTTCAAACCTTCAGGAGGTGAGTGTTTGACACTCAGATCTCTCTCAACCATCAATTATTAAAGATGATTTCTCGGTATTGAAGTCCTTAAACTAACTAACATCTGTCTGATTTAACATCCAAGTTGATTGTTGTAAAGATGACGAGTCATTGAATGAGTGATGGCATTTCTGCAAAATGATTCTGATGATTTCTGTCTTTGTCAACTGGTTAAAGAAACAGGAAACAAATTGTAGTTGGCCTGAAATGTTTTTTTGTTTTTGGTCAAGTTAATGTCACCGGGCAGCTGAAGGAGGTCTGATGGATGGAGAGCAGAGGAACAGCAGAAGGGGATGATTTGGATAATGCGGCTCGCCGGCAGATCTGATAGCACTCGTCTTATTCACAAATGTAACACGGGATGTGCTCTAATCTTATTTGTTTAAGAGCTTTAGGGGCTCACAATGAGGGGCTTTAGTCTAAGCAGAGCTGCAGCCTTATCATTAGCAGGGAGGCGAAGGCGATTAAGAGCAAATTATAAAACAAAGAATTAAGTTCCGAGAGCCAATCTAGATGAGATCTCAGTTAAACTGAATCAATTTGGAAAAGTGAAAACCTCACAACGGGGGAATGTCGAAGCTGAGAGATCGGAAAAAAAAAACACACAAATACGCTTTCTCTCTTTCTTCTATCAGTCCTCAAAGCAACAAGTCACAGTTTTCTGTTCAGACTATGGAAAGAAATTAAACATTTTTAATTCCTGTGGATGACTGTCCAAACTAAACAATTCAAAACCTGTGCAACAAAATAATCTCAATTCAAAGGTTTGCTCATTCTGTATTTGTAACTTCACACACACAAGAATAAACTTCCACGTTTAAACGATTACCTGTTGATTTGCAGTTGCAAGCATAAGATGCATGACCTGTTGGCCTCAGCGCACAAAGTTCATGTTGGTCTCTTCGTTCACGGAAAAAATGGAGGCGAATTCTGAAGAATGGACGACCAGGACAAACTGTTCTCATACGGCGTTTTTAGTTACACGTACGAAAAATGATCATTATCCAGGAAGTAAAAAGACTGCAGAAAATCAAACCTGCTGATCGCTCCTCATGTGAAACGAGAAGTCAATGATGATTTATTTTTCACGTAACTTCACGTACTCAAGTAATCAGAATCAGATCAAAAAATCTGAATCAGACAAAGTTTATTGCCAAGTTTGTTACACATATAAGGAATATGGCTTGGTGATTGGTGCATATCAATAAACATAGCATAGCAATAGTATAAGACATTATTTAAAAAACAGCAAATGTGACGAATAAAATATGGTAATCAAACAAACAAATAAGAGGACGTTAAAACAAGTTTTTTTTAAAGTGTATATATTAACACCGCTTGCGTAGTTACTTTAACCGAAACAACAATCTTTCCCTGAACCTAACCGAGTAGTTTTGTTGCCTCAACTTAAATGTTTGTTATTTTCTTTAAATTTGGAAGTTTATTTGGAAAGATTGTATGCATGTAATGTAATGCAGAAATTGAAATATGTTGCTGGAAAACGATATCATACTAACAGTTGTATAAACACATGTTCACCAAGACACCAAACTGTCTGAGAAGGTGTACGTGTGTACATCTGAATTAAATTTGTTTTAACTTTATTTTTGTGAATTAGTGACAGACCCAATGTTTTTTTTTCACAGCGTCACTCAGACATCGTCATGTGTCCTTGAACACACCAGTGCCCGAGCTATTGAGGATCTTTGCTTCCCATTTTTTGATCAGGAAAAACATACCAGCTGTTTAGGAAAATGTAAAATCTCTCATGAAAGTCCATCAAAGCTAGCCTGCCTGAGAGTTTGTCGAGCCGAGTCATAAATTACTTTTTCCACAGTTCAGAAATAACCGAGCCGATAAGAGCAGTGAACATTAGCTACCTGAAACAAACATGGTCACTTAAAGGTGCAGTGTGAAGGATCTGGCGCCTTCTAGTGGTGAGATTACAGATCGCAACCAGTTGAAACTTCGCCCGTGTGCCAAGCGTGTAGGGAAACTATGGTGGCGGGGAAAAAAGGGAAAACCAGAATGGCCCTTTCCAGAGTAATTTAATGTAAGAGTAGCATATGTCATTTATAGATTAAAGAAGTGAGTGATGAAGCAAGAGAGAGAGCAGCAGCGAATGTTCATGAGTAAACGAGTTGGCAGCCGTGAGGATTTAAAGTGAATGGAAAGTGAAAGTTGCAGTTTGTGCAGAAATAAATGCAACAGAGATTTACTGTTTTTTTTTGTTTCCCTGGAGACCAAAACAACGTTTCCCCTCATGTGTTTTACAAGTTAGTTTTTCCGACTCTATATGTAGATATAAACAGCTCCTTCAACAATCTCAAAAACACAATTCTTATTTTAGGTTATTATTCATGAAATAAACCTAATATTTGAATCCATTTCTGCCAATAGATCCTCCCAAATGTTCTTTTAAGACTGGAACAAGCACACTTGCACAGGTGTTGTTCAAAGGTGCTCATTTGCTGTTTTGCTTCTGCTTTCATTTCATAGTTCCAGCTTCACCAATGTGAAGATTTGCTACTTTTGTATATTTTATTATGTTAATAATGTAATTGTATTAGTAATAATGTTGAGGTTTGGACTAAACAAACATGGTGAAGGTGTCACTTTGGTGTCTGAGTAATGAATTCTCACTATTTTCACTATTTTTTACAAATCAAACAATCAATCGATTTATGGACAAAATAATCAGCACATTAATCCAACGTAAAAATAATCTTTATTTATAGTTCAAGATGAGCTCCACCTCAACCATCTACCACAATAAAATACAGATTTTACATTAATGCATGAGTAATAATAATATAAATATATAAAATACAATAGTACAACAGTGAAACAGACATTTTTATTCTTCTAATTTTCTTCTAACTTTCATAACATTTTTATCACCTCATTGCACAATGACATCATCAAAACTGAGTTACCTGACAGGCCATGTGACTTTATGGTTCATTTAATTTCATGTAGTTTAATATGAACACAAAACAGACAAAACTTTGAAATGTATGATTCTTTTTTTTATGTCTAACTGAACTGAAAAATATCAAAAAATATAATTTAAGCTCAAATACCGACCGAAACCTCAGTGTGTGTGTGTGTGTGTGTGTGTGTGTGTGTGTGTGTGTGTGTGTGTGTGTGTGTGTGTGTGTGTGTGTGTGCGTTGGGGGGTGGGTTAATTTAGTGACTAATTAAAGAAGAGGGTGACCGACTGGGTGAAACGTCAGCTCCCCCTCTCTCTCCCTCTTTTGTCATCTTTAAAGTGGCCGTAGGAGTGTTAATAATTTGACCCCCCCCTCAAATGTCTCTTAAGTGATGGGGAGGGGGGGCTCGTTTGAAGACTGACCCTCCCCTCTAGTTTCTTAGTGTCCCCCCCCAACACCCCCCACCTCCTCTCCCCTTTCTTCCTTACACTCTCTTCTTCTGTTGTCTTCTTCTTCTTCTATCCTCTTTCATGCTCCGCGGCCTCGGCTCCTCCTTTTCAATCTGCTCGGCTCTTAGAGGGCGAACGGACTGGAACTGTTGCTGCTCCCTCTGATGTGTGGGTGGGTGAGGGCACGGGTGAGAGGGGGGGTGTAACATGGGGGAGATAAGTTAAGAGGTGTCTCCTTCTTTACTTCCTTACCACCGTCTTTCTGTTTTCTCCAAATCTGAATCAGGTTTATCGTCAAGTAGGTTTTCACACAAATATTTCTTTCCCCAAATAAACAGAGTGAGAAAAGAAAGAAAGATGTGTATTTACCTTATAGGACATTTACATAATAATATGTCCAATATTTCTATGTTTTAAAATGTAAAGAGCTGTAAAGTGTAAAGCTCTCTAAGGGGAAATTTGTAATTTGTGATTTTTGGCGATACAAAATAAATTTATTTGAATTAATTTAAATTAAAGTGTTTACAAAAAAACAGGATGAAATGTGCAAAATAGTGACCCGGGAGTGTGTAAATGTTCACAGAATAGAGAATATAAAGAATATGTGCAACAGGACTCCACGTCTATTACTAAAAAACTATAATTTATCTCGTTCTCTGCAAATTAATATTATTGTTTAAAAAAAAAAGGGGAGAGAAGTGTTTAGTAATCTAAAAAGCTTCAAATTCCAATTGAAATATATTTATTATAAATCAAAATTTTCTCTTTCTGGTTTATGTACCAGGACACTCTTGTTTAAAACTGATTGCTATTTTTACTTTTATATTTAGAGTGTTGTCTTTTATATTCTTCATTTTCGGGTGATACTGTAATGTTATAGCTGGTTGAGGTGGAGCTCATTTTAAATGTTTATACTTCTGTGTAGTTAAATTCACAACACAGCAAGTTTTATTTGTCAAATCTTGATCTGAAATGTAATATATACAAATATATAAAAGTAAAATATACATTTGAAAGTTGTTGTTTTTTAAAGGTTTCTGTTTTTAAGTTTCTTCCTTCATCGCTTCCTTTTGCCCTCTTTTCTTGAATACGTTCCTGTTATTCAGCTTTCCTTTCTTCCCTTATTTCCTCATGTTTTCCTCACCAACGTTTTATTTATTCATTATTTAATTTGATTTATTTGCACAATAAAACAAAGCAGCAGACACACAACAACAAAAGAAACGAAGCAATTTGTGCAGGCGAGATTAAAAACAAAACTAGAGGATTATAGAAGGATCTCACTTCGATAAATAATTATAAGCAAACACAAAAGTCATGTGATTAACAAAGTAAACAAACAAGTAAACATAGACTTACAGAGCAACATAAATCAAGCAAATACATTAAATAAATACAATAATGTAGTGAGAGTGTGTGCACTGACTCCTTACTCCAAACTCATCTCCTTATTTCAATCACTTTCTTATTTTCATATAAACGGTGTGTAGATTTAAAGTAATGGCTTTATTAAAGGTCAACAAGTTATTTACTAAAGCTTTATAGATCAATTCTAAACACATGATATGAAAAACTTCATAAGGAAGTTTATTTGAGCTTTAGCAACTTTTTGAAATTGAAAATTATACTCCATGCTAACACTAATAAATGCATTATTAACAAACAGAAATAAATAAAGGCTTCTCCCAACCTGACATGTCACAAGATGTTCTTATTAATGTCTTATAACTGATCTTTATACTATTGGTAAATTATTTATTAACCATTTATACAACTTAGAAAACAGTTGAAAGTGATGTGTTATTAATAAATTGTACAGATGTTTTTTTTTTATTCTAATCAATCTGTTTTTCTTTTACATCTTAATTTCTTCTATCCCTTCTTCCTTTGAGTATACACTTTACTTATTCGAAAAAATGTGATTTTTTTTTCATTTCTTCCTCCCTTCTTTCCTTCTCTCCTCCCTTCCTTCCTTCTCTTCAGACGGTTCTATATTTGCTCCGTTCGCGGAGGCTGCAGGCGGTGGAGCAGCAGCAGTCGTCTGGTCTCTGGCTGCCAAAAATGGAATTAAGTCAGTTGCCAGGCGGGATAAGGAATTGGATTCTCTTCCTCTTCTGTTATCCCTCTGGACCAGATCCTGTTCCCTCCCCCCCCACCCCCACCCAAGGGGGTGTGTGAGGGGGGAGGGTGGGTGTTGGTGGTGATGGAGCAGGGGGTCGGCGGGGGGGAGGGCAGGTGGTACGTTGGGGTTAGATCTCTGCCAGGTCGCTGTCACCGGAGCACCTCAGTGCGTCCACATCAGGTCACACCTGTACCCCCCCCCATAAAAATACCAGGCTGTGTGTCTGGGCAGCAGCTGCAGATGGTGGGGGGGTCTGAGTCTCCGGACCGGGCCGAGGTCTTCTCCACGCCACGCCGGATTATTTATCTTCCCAGGATGCAACACCTGGCCGGGCCTCCGCCCAGCTGGACAATAGCAACTGCTGACTGATATCAATAAAAGGCTTTTGGAGTTTTCATCTCAGATCTCCCGGCAACCGCGGCCGACGCCTTCCCGGAGGAACTCGCTGTGTGGAAATAATGTGCAGTGTGCAAGGCATTCTGGGTGAACGGAAATCAGAGGTGGTGCTACGTGGTGTGTTGTGCAGTCGGTGTTTGGCTCAGACATGTCTCCAGAGAGTTGGAGCTTCAGAAGAATTCTCTTGATAAATTAGGGGTTTGACCGACAGTCGTAAATGCTACATGCTAAGTTATTGGCTATCGGTCATGTCTTTGGTTTCAGCATTGGGACTGATAGTGCTGTTGAAAACAAATTTCCCTTTGACCCTCGAAGAAGACATTTTAATCTGTAGAGATCCATCCAGGGGTTAGTGTTTGGGTCTTTATCCGTGCTAGTAGCGTCGGTCTAGGGAGGGCAATGCCTGTCGTGTCTAGATGTCTCGATGGTACCACATTATTTTGCGAAACTCTTGCGAGAAGGTAAAAGTTGGGCATGGCCTTGAATAGTTATGGTTTGAAAAGGTTGGCGCACAGCGAGTTTGCAAGAGTTTTTGTAAGTTTTCACGATTTGTTACCATCTAGATAAGACCGGCAATTCCGCTCCGTTTAGCTTCCACTTTGGTCCGGACTAAAATATCTCAAAAAAGGTTTTGATTCAGACATTCATGATCCCCAGAGGGTGAATCTCCTCTCTGGCTTCCACTCATCCTGTGGATTATCTCAATATCTACTGGATGAATTGGCAGAAAATTGTGTTGAGACATTCATGATGCCCAGAGCATGAATCTGATTGTGGTGATCCTTTCCAGCAGCTTGACATTTTACGCTTGTCCATGAAATATCTTGACAACAATTTGATGGATTGGAATGAATTTTGGTACAGATATTCATGGTGCCCAAAGGATGAATCCCAATGATTTTGATGATTCCTTTTGACATTCATGGTTCCCAGACAATGAAGCTTAATGCCTTTAGTATACTTTTCTTCTAATGCAGTTCACATTTGGGATTTTCAGTGAATTATTTCAACGACTGTTGGATGGATCTCTAAATTGGTTGGTTCCCACATTCCTTTCCCCCTTATGATAAGTTGTAATAACTTGTTTTCCCGTGTTTTCCCGTGTTTACGACTAACTAGCTATTCTTAGCATTCTATCGCTTAATGCTAATGCTAAACTAGGATGATGAAGATGGTAAACATTGAACCTCTGAAACATAGATACGATAGCATTGTCATTGTTATTTAGCTCACAGCATCGCCGTGTCTAAACACAGTCTGTTCAAATTTGGCAATAGATATGTGAACAGCTGCTATTACCAAAAACGTAAAGTCCTCCAGCATTGGCCACCAGCAGCAAGAACATTACACACCAAAATACCATTTGGTTTCCTAATGACGGAGCTGCAGGGTTAATGCTCATCTAAATGCTTTAAACATTGAACGATTTGCAGAAATCAGATGACTCTTTGGGGAGAATCAATGGTTGTAATTTTTCATTTTCCCTGCTGAGAGTCTCTTAGAGCTCTTTTAGTATCAGTATTAGAGGAGTCCCTTTGGGGAACAGGGTGTTGTTGTGGGTGAGGAGTGGGGGGGGGGGGGTTGGCTTGTGAAACGGACCATCGGACCTCAAAATACATCCCCTCTTCTTTTCCATTAAAATAATTTTTCCCATTCTCCCAAGAATGATTTGGAATTTAAAGTCCTCTATAATTGGGCCTATATTTTCCCGGCCTGCCGCGGCTGTGCTTATCAGCGAGGGGTAAGAATTAAGACCACATAGGGAACCAAATAACATTTTTTAAAAGCTGGGAGACTTAAGTAGAAAATTGGCTTAGCATGCAGATAGCAAAGTCAACAATGGGAACATATATCCCAGCTCCGAGTGATTGAAGTCGCTGTCTTTCTGAATAACAAAGTGTTTGATTTTCACCACGGCTCTTACATAAACTGCTAACTTGATTTCACACCCCGGATCTGAGGGTGACAACAAACACTTTAATTAGAGGAAGATGATGCGGGGAAAGGGGGGGGAGGGGGAGGAAAAGGTGATAGACGGTAACAAATCCCCAGCGAACTCCAGACAGCCTTAATACACAGCCAGCAAAGCAAAAATATAATAATTTATTTTTCTCCTACTTTTCATATCTTATTATTTTTCTCGTCATTCTCGAGCTTGGGATTGTGAATATTTTTGCATAGCTTAAAGCCCGGTTGCTATCTCGCCCAAACCTACGCGGTTCATTTGCATTGTGGAGGGTCTGAACGGGAAGTTACGGCATCTAAAGAGAAGGGGGGGGAGTTGTGTGTGTGCTATAATTAGGCTTTTGTGGTTGAGATCTGGACCGGACAGGGTACCTGCCGTCCTGGCTTGTAGCTGCAGCCTGAGTGGCACCTTAGTAGGCCTTTGAACCCCGAGCCTCTCCACACTGCGAGATTAGCTCCTTTTCAGAGCGCCACCACCCTCTAAGTAGTTGTTTATACACTGATAGAAGAGAAGAAAGAGAAAGGGAATGAAAAACAGCCCCAACAAAAAAAAAGCACAAACCCCCTTTTTCACTTGGACGTTTATTAAGCGTCCGCACAGATCACCAGAGCTGATAAACGCCGTCCAATAAACGCGCCAATCAAGGCCACCACCTTTCCCTCTGCGACCAGAGAACCAAACGCCACCTCTGCGCTCAGTTTGGAGCTTTATTGGTCAGCAAAAATAATCAAAGCGCTTTTTTTTTTTTTTTTTTTTGTTCCTCCTCTGGAGGGGATTAGAAAGGCGAAGCTTAGCCCGCTGGACCAGACACTAGCGGGGAGGCCAGGGGGTCTCCTTATCAGGGCCCGGCTGCTGGATGCAGCTCCGCTACAGGACAGATTGCTTTCACTGCCGCCCGTCTGAGGGGGCAGAACAAAGACGCACCGCCGCCTCCGCCGCCGCCGCCATAATGCCCCGACTCTGGTGGGACACGAAGGGGCTCGGAAAGACGCCTTTATGTATTCATTAGGATGAGCCGTGAGATCATACATGCCTCCGCCTCCCCCCCCCCCCCCACCATGCCTCCATCCTTTCTTCTCTTCTTCTTTTCATCCATCAATCTGGCCTCCATTAAACAGGGTTAATTTCTTGCTCGGAAACTGCTCTCTCTGATTGTGTGTGTTGTGAGGATATGTATACAGACACAGAGAGTGTGTGTGTGTGTGTGTGTGTGTGTGTGTGTGTGTGTGTGTGTGTGTGTGTGTGTGTGTGTGTGTGTGTGTGTGTGTGTGATAGTATGCTGATGGAGATGACTTGATGAATCTGTGATATATACTGAACAAACCAAAGAGTTGTGTTTTTGTGAAATAAAGGCTGTAAATAGAAAGTTTGTAGCCCAAGATATCGCACGATTTTTGGGGTATCATTGTTGGAAATCATCTTTGTTTGCACAAAGACACATTTCCTGATGTGGTTGATGAGATTGTTGTGTGTTTATGTTTAAAAAATCAGCAGGAAGTGAAAACAAAAACGCCAATAAAGGACGAGAATTAAGGTCTTAGGTGCTAGGAGTCGTCTCAGGATCAAAGATACTACTACAGCACGTTGTCTCGTCTTTATTTTCTATCTGTACTTCCTGAATAGTGCACGTTAGCAGAAGGAACACTTCACTTCACTAGAGATTAAAGGGTTGTCTCCGTAACAACTTTTGTATCATAAACCTGCAGTGTTTTGGTGACCTTCAAACTCATGAAACACTCATAAGACTGATTCTGAGGACAGTTTCATCAAGTTTGCTGCATGAAAGATGTGATTTGCCACATAAGATCAATTCTCCTCCTCTTAAAGGCACAGAGCAAACAAAATGTAAATACAATTTATAAAGCTAACTCATTATGTCGATGACAAAACAAAAGTAATTCAGGCGGCGTTACGTTTATTTGAACTGTATTTATTTTCATGTTCACAAATGCTCTGTTCATGCAAGGCCCCCGTTAATACAGTACAATATAGTACTCAACTTTAGGTTTAAGATATTTTATAACATGTCTTAGGACCCGACACACAGACACACACACACCTATTGATTAAACATTTATATTTAAACATATCAAAAAGGGGTTTCTGTAGCTCCGTCTGTTGGGACTTGGAACATTTTGAGTCAAACATATCGTTTTTTGTAAATTAAAACCTGAAATGTTGCTGTGTTGTCACAGTGGCCCATTCCCACTGACTGCTGCATTATATTGTTTATCTGTTTATCGACATCATTGTTTTAGGAAAATGGAAATCAGCGATTGCTGTCTGTAGATGCGGCGCTGTCCGTGGTGCTGAAACGCAGCAGAGGAGATGTTTTTCTTAGTTTTGGTTTTGTAGCCAGCTTGTTTTTCGTGCACGTTACGGAAGAGAGAGACAGAGAGAGTGGCTGCTGGGCCAGCCTAATGTTTTGTTGTTATTTAACCCCCAACCTCCTCCTCGTGCCTTGAAACTATGAGCCCGTTCACCTCCTGGGAACTGCGGAGGGGCCCTTGAGCAAGGTACCAAACCCTGAAATGCTCTCAGGGCTCCTCGCTTTTAAACGTCACAGTGTTGTGTGAGGCTCGGCCAGCAGATCTTGAATCTGTCGGGTGTAGAGCTTCAATTGAAGGGAACAGAAGAAGCAAAAACATAAGAAAATATGAGCAATCAACACACACACAAACACACACACACACACACACACACACACACACACACACACAGACACACACATACAGTATTTTGTGTCTTAGTGTCCAAAAAACACAAAAACTGTCAAATGTGCATGACAAAAGCAAATCAAAAGTGTGTGTGTGTGTGTGTGTGTGTGTGTGTGTGTGTGTGTGTGTGTGTGTGTGTGTGTGTGTGTGTGTGTGTGTGTGTGTGTGTGTGTGTGTGTGTGCACCTGTCTCACATTGCATGTCTTTATGTAACAGAGTTTGTACAAAGAAAAGCTGACAGGAAATCTCTGTAAACTGTGGGACTACAAATGCTCTCGCTGGCGGCCATGTTGTTGCTCTCCCGACATCTAACCCCAATTTGCGTCACACTAATTCCAAGTTTTGAATTACACCTCTTTCTCTCTCTCTCTCTCTCTCTCTTTCTCTCAAACGTATTATCTCTTATTTCTCCCGGTCAGTCCTTTTACTCCCTCTGAGTTTTAGCCCCTCTGGGCTTTGGCTCAATTCTTGGTGGAGAAGAAAAGCCAAATAAAAAGCGACATAGAGGAGCGAGGAGCCCGAGGAGGCGACGTGGCGGAGGACAGAGCGGCGCCAGGCCTCCAACGCCGCCACACACCGCCACCATCCAGCAGACTTCCTCAGATTCCCCGTAAAAGGAACCGCCGTTTGTTCCACGCAGAAGTGTCATGGCCGACACTCGCAGTTTTGGACAGAAGCTGCTGAAAAAGATCAGCCAGAAATGTTGCATTCATTGGTTATTTACTCCTTAAAGTCCTTCTTGCTGTTTCTTCTTGAGTGTGAAAGAAAAATTGGAATGGGTGAGTTCACGAAAACTGCTTAACTAGTTATTAAACTATCAACCCGGACTTGCTTATTAGACTTTAAAATATATATTCTTCACAGTGCAATGCATCTGTCTAACTTCTAACTTACAACTGCATTTGTTTTACTGGCTGTAAGTTGCACACCTGTTAACGTGCCCTTTCTAACTTCCATGTTAGTACATGTGTTTGACATTTCTTTTTGCACTTTTGTATTGTGATGTTTATGTTTCTCTCTTTCTTTCATTCTTTCTTTCTTCTGTTTTTATTTGTCCCACTGCAGTAGTCCCAGCAGTTTCCAGCCGGTTTGGTTTTATGTGCTGCAGGTTTTGAGAGACGACGCTCTGAGATTTTAAAGGTGAACGGATCAAAGTCTGTATCAAAACTACATGAAAACTATCTGCATGGCTTGATACCACGCGGTGCTTGTAGGTACATATTTTGGTCTACTTTTTGTAATTTAGGTGACATGAGCCTTTAAAAAGCTCTTCCCCGTTCTTGTTGCCAGCATTTACACACGACTCTTACTGTATTATGATACCTTTACTGTGTTTCTGGAAGGCCACTTCAAACCAGAGATTACCCGGAAACAAGGCGGAGAAAGCTGCTGCCATTTGTGTGCTTCTTTTGAATGGAAACATGAGTGGAGAACAAGTTTCCTTTCTTTTTTCTTTTTTATGAGACATTTTATGCTTTTATTAGATGATCACAGTAGAGAGGACAGGAAACGATGAGGAATAACATCCAACAAAGATCCCTGACTGGATGCAAATCGAGGACATTGCACTTCATCTTGAGACATTGATCTGTTAACTGAGTCAGAATGTTTCAAGTCGACTTCTCTATTTTGATTGGAGACGTTTATTATTTATGGCTTCTGCCCAGTTAGAGTCGATATGTCAAGTCTGATGTTTCACCTTTACAACCCACGTTTGTAATGCCTTTGTTCATCATCTGTGATGGACACAGTCCGACTAATTGTTCGGATATCAAATCCTGCTGTTTGTGCAGCTAAACAAAAAAAATAAATGCTGTGATTGAACCGTCAAAATGAAAGTGGACATCTCAACTGATGCTAGAAATCAACATTTAAAAGTGCATTTAGGGTTCTGTCTGATCTTACATCTAAATAATCTTGAATCCAGCACTTCCTCAATAGGCAGCGTTTTAAAGATGCACATGCACCAAACAGTTATTGGTTCACTGCTGTTCGTTTGGAGCAGCTGACCTTCATGTGCAGACCCTGAAACAGTAGCTCATAGAAGCTGAAGATGCTTTTACCCAACATATTTATACAACTCTTCATACCACCTACAATTAGTATATCACCAGTCATTGCCAGGTTATGCTCATAGTGTGGTTTATATGCTGATTATAAGTGAAACACACCTATAAAGCTTTATTCAGGTAAACACAACTAGTTATCCTGGATTCCCAGATTCTCCATATTCAAATAGATGCTACACCAGTACAGTCCATACTGGTGGTAATGATCCATACTGGAGTTTCAGATGACAGATGTTGTGTCGGTGCACGTGCCCAGAATGTGTGCTTTCAATAGACAGATGGTCGAACCCCTCTCTGCTTCTTCTGTGCGTGCTGACTCGTCGATGACGGAGGAAAGGAGCACATCTGTCGGTGTCAACCTCTCCTCACGTCCCGGGTACATCCAACATGGCCGCAGGACTCACCCGGACTCGCGGCCTGGGCAAGAGGTGACACGACGTTGTGGGCGTGTCGACGTGCGTGTGAGACGACAGACGTTTTAAAAAGCAGAAAGCTAAAAAGACTCAAAGCCCCTCCGGCACTCGGCCTCCGAGGGCAGAGTTGAAGGGTTGAAGAGTTCACCGGCAGGGAAGAAGAAAGGTGGGCGAGGCACAAAACCTGACATGAGGACAGGACGGGAGGCGGGGGCAGGATTAACCGGGGCTAAGGTGACAGAGGGCAAATAATAGGCGGAACAGAAGCGAGTGTTTTACAGCGTGAACTGAGACGGGTTATGTTTCCTCCAGTAATCGTTTCAAGTTGCTGAATTTACTACATTCTTAAAGGACTGCAATGACTTTTGAGGGGTTTTGTGACTTTACACATGTTTTGCACCAAAATGTTCTCGTTATGTCAGTCGTGGTGTTCTTCACCTAAATGCTGTTAAACGTGTAAACAGGTTACAAAGCATCAAGGTTTATGTTTTCAAGCCCTAATCGACCACATGTCTGCTTTAACATATTAGAAAATATAGAATAAAACATAAAAAATGCTTATTTCATATGTCTGCATGTGTTTTAAAGATTACTCCATGTGTTTGCAACATTGTCAGACTCACGACAGACAATTTAAAACTAAAGCAAGAAATATCATTTTTTCAACCCTGTCACATTCAGTAAAAAAATGGCGCCTACATTAACAACAATGCAACACGAATACATCAGAGATCGGGTGTTATATGCTAGTACCAGAGACGGGACAAAGAAACTAAATGAACCACAGCATCTTAAGTCATTGACTTTTATCTGCAGAAATTGGAAACATCCTCAAGAAACATCTGCACTTCCTGTATGTTGAGCCTGGTATTCAGTGACTGTAGGAGCTTCAAACATCCATTAACTAGTCAAAAGTTTCATCTAGAGGCCAGGTAATGATTGCAACTCCACAAGTGTGGTCTACTGTATATGTTGACCTGCTCTTGCAGAAGGAAAGGCCTAAACATGGCAATCTAAAAGAGCTCTTGAAGTTTGTATTTCTGAGCACAAAACAGCCATCAGAGAGGACATCTGGAGTTTGAAATACAGACCGAACATCCTCTTCGGTTCATTAGTGAGTCTCATTAGAGGAGGTAAAATATACTGACCAAAGAGAGGCTTCAACCTTCAGGTTTGATAAGTAAATCCAATGCTGAAGTGTCTTAAACTTGTGATTCACAGTGTTGTCCGCTCTGGGAGTGGTCTGTGTTTTCGTCTTGCAACTATAGCCCTTTTCAAGTTTGTTTCAGTTCATGAAAGTTGATTTTAACATTTTTGATTGCCTTGTTCGTAGCTCCGCCCTCTACTGTCACTTCTGGTTGCAACAAAACAAGATGGCGACGGCCAAAATGACAAACTTGAGGCTTCAAAACGGTGTCAACAAACCACTGGGTGACTCCATTTCTTAAAAACAGTCTATGGATTTTCCCATGTAATCTTAGTTGTACTTATAATTCTTGTAGACAGACGTCTTGTTGACCAAAGTTTCAGATGGAATTCCAATCATTTGTCTCTGTTATACTGCCATAAGCAGAGTACATTGGCGTAAAATAAGTTTTATTAGGATATTTATGACCCTCAGGGAGCACATATATATCACAGGAGTATTTATAAAGTCAAATGAATCAATCAGATTGGAGTAATAGGCGTTGAGCTGCGATGCTCTGACCCAGACTGACGCGGCGATGTGATCTGAGGTGACGGACTGAGAATTCCTCACATTGTTGGGTTCATCAAACAGCTCTCCAGTCTCTGAAGGGTGAGGAAGAGGAGGGTGAGGAAGAGGAGAGGAACGCAACCCCCCCCCCCCATCTTCACCATTAACCATTAATCAGCGTATAGGCAGCCGGCTCTGGCCCCGAACCAGCACTTTAGGGCGTTTTTTTTATATCAGTGCCATTCCAGGCAGATGGTGGAGTAAGTGTGATTGGCAGGAGAAGTGGAAGAAGCGGCGACGGAGCGGATACTGTTGCCAGGGAGTGTGGAGGGAGGGGGGATAAGAGGGTACGGTGAACGGGGGGGTTGTGGGGCGTGACCAGTCTTAATTAACCCAAAGGGTTGCCAAGTGTTGGCGCACTGACAAGAGTTCAGAGCCGAGTGACGCTGTTTCTCCAACGAGGAGCTCAGAGAGGAGTTCTGGTTATTTATTATTTTTTTGGGGGGGGGGTTCTAGATAGCAGGATGTAAAGTGACTAATGTGTTTCTGCAGAGACCTCGCCTGTGTTTGTTGCTATCGGCAGTCCTGACAGTCGTTCCCATGAAACACAAAACAATAGTGAAAAAGGGGAAGCAGTAGGCGGCGGTTGCTATCGGAGCATCTGAACGGGCTCAGAGCTTTAATCCTTGCTTTAGATGAGTTTCCCCGATTCCACTCCGCAAATCCCCATTGGAATGCGGCCGCTCGAATGTCGCCTCAGCTGAGATACGGATCGACTGACGCGAACCTCGTGGAGCACATGAGCAAAAAAGGCCGATCCCCTACAGGTCGAAATACCCCAAGGGCGGCACCCAAATGGCGGATGGTGTCGGGGTCCAATAGGGGCGGCGGTACGGAGACACCAGTCCGACCCGTCACCGCCTCTGCTTTCTTTGTCACGCAACAACGAGGAGATAACCGGCCATCTCAGGTGAGATCACCGTCACCGGGTTCACCCTGAGGTCAGGAGAGAAGCTCCCACAATGCCCCTTGTTTCCACACAACACACCAGCATTGACCACGCCACCACAAAAAAATCGTTTTCGATTGCAATCGCGTCTCCTCGGAGCTGTCTGTGTTGTTGTTGTGGCGCTTCGAGGTAACGAAAATATTCATAATCCCCACATTGTCGTTTTTTTCAGACAGTCATAACATACGATGAGCGTCGAGCTGCGGCGCCGAAAAAATGGTCACAGTTGTCTCAGACGACCGAATGGACTTGTTTGTCCCCACGAGTTCGGCGGAGGAGCGATGAAAAGCCGGAGCTCAGAGGTCAGAGAACCGCATTCCCCACATTCCTCCTCCGTCAACAACCTGAGCTGCTGAGCGACGGCTGCACTGAGGGCTGTAATTACTGCCGATGCTCATGGGAAATATTAGCATCAGACTTCTCTCTGAGTGTGCGTGACGCATATCTGAATGATTATATAAGTGTGATGTAGGATATTTATATATGTCATTAACATGCAGCCCAACTCTAAAAGACGTGCGGGCTTTTAGAAAAGTAGAACTGGCTACCAATGTTTGGGTTTTCCCAACAGTGTTTCTGTCTTTTTCGTTTTGCCTGATTTAAAAAAAAGCCCAGAAAACCTATTTTCTCAATTAGCTTCTTCCTCTGAGTGATGGGGTGTGATGTGAACTGCCAAGTTTGTTTATTTCACAAGATATTTCTGTTCTTTCTGCTTCGTCTGAGCTATTCTTGATGGTTTGTACTGGCCAGGATTTTCTAAAAACGTTTCCAAAAAATTGAATAGCCAGATCATTTCGACTTGGCCAATATTTTGCAGCATACGTCTGAGCCTTTAACATTTATCTTCATTTTGGTTAACTTTGTATGCAACGGCTTAACATGTCTCATTTTCCCAATTTCCATCGCATGAAACCAAACATTATGATGACTAAACATCTTATGGACTCTTACAATCAAAAATGCAGCTATTTAGTTTTGTGATTTCCAAATATTTTCCAAATATTCCTCCATATAATTTAAATTTCAAAATAAATTGCAAAAAATAATTCTTAGTTGGCCCAATGTGTCCGGTTCATTTAATAAGATATCTCAGGATGGCCTGGAGGAAATTTCTTCAAATTTGGCAAATAGATCCATCTGAACTCAAAGATAAACTGACAAGAAATTGGAGGTCAAAGGTCACTGTGACCACATAAAACTCAATTTTGGCCAAAACTCAAAAACATTTCAAAACAATTGTCAATAGTGATAAACTGAGTGATGACATTTTGAACAGACAAGGATGTAAACTGTAACTTGATCGGTTAGCGGAGCCATACAACCGTGAGGCGGTATTTCTTGTTTTACAGCATATCTACATCCCTCTATGATGTGATAGGGTAAGAAATTACCAGGTCATCCGTCTAAACGCAGGTAAATTGTGAGTTCAGCTACTAAACATGTCTTTTTAAAATGTTTTTGCATCAAAAACACATCCTTTGGATAACGTTTTGGTCCAAAAATCATGTTTTGGCAGCTGGTCAAATGGTTAAACGTGTCGCCTAATTTTATGACCTTTGCTGACGGTTTTCTGTGAAAATGTCCATTGTTAAATAATTCTTGAATTGTCTGAAATCTTTTGCAGCATATCTACAAACATTGATAAGTTTGATACAGCGGGAAACAATAACCAGTAAGCAGCATTATGGTGAAAAGGGTACCAGTGTATTATTGCCTGTGTTCACTATTGTTCCTATGGCAGAAGACACCATTTTCAGGGGAATTTCGGAGTCAGCATTTGAAATAAAAAAAAATGGAAAAATTGTTGATTTACTTTAGTATAATGTGTCAGATCGTGCACTGTGTATTAGTATCAAACTCTCCAACTATGAAACACACCCGAAGACTTTCCAAATACCCCATCGTACATTTATTTAGGTTACTTTTAAGGATTTGTTTCTCTCTAACTGTAAATGACCAAAATTGGAAAATCATTTCTGTATTCTTTCTCACAATTTTGCCGCACAGGTTGAGTTTGTTCATCATGAAATTTAGCTGTTAAAAGTGTTTCTAATCCTCTTACAGTATCTTCATTAGAGCATGTCTGTCAGAGGAGGAAGTAATCATAAACTCCTCTACATGTGTGTGTGTGTGTGTGTGTGTTGAACATGTATGTGTCAGGTATGTGAGTGTGTGAGTGTGAGTGTATGGGAGTGATTCTCCAGCGTGGGCAGGTGAGTGCTGCAGTCATCCCCTTCCTCAGGGCCTTCGTCAGTGACTGACAGCTAAAGCGGAGGGCCGGGAGGGCAGACAATACAGAGTAAGAAGAGATGCGGTAAACAGGCTCGGCCATGACTCCGCCTCCTCCTGCGCCACCGCCGTCACCGCTCGGCTAACGTGACATTTGTCAGCTCAACGCTGCAGCGCTTTGTTTACGCGTCACCTGTCAAACCTGGAGAGGTGGGCTGAAGTGGAAAGAACAAGCTGATAATTAAAACCTTTGTGCCCACATAGTTCGAACTTCCTGAATTACGATCACATACCAGCCATAGACTGTGTTTAAGGAGTGTACGTACTCAGGCTGACGTCACACATTGGTTTGTGAACTGCCGTTTTGGAGCCTAAAGTCCAGCGATTTTTCCGTCGCCATCTTGGATTAAGGCCGCCGCCATGTTGTTGTTTTTTGCAACCGATGAACGGAAGTTTCGTAGAGTAACATAGAGATGCCGTATACAGCTCTGGTAGCATCAGAGATCTGTCAATCACAGTAGCCCCGCCCTAAAGCATACCCTGCTTTATGGTCTGTTTGACTCTAAATGGAGCATCATTTACTAAATGAACATCATGCTGTGTTGTGAAGAAGACTTGAAACTAGAGATTGAGACCATAAACTCATGTTTACAATGTTTACTGAGGGAATAAATCAAGAGAGAAGTAGAGTCATTTTCTCATAGACTTCTATACAACCAGAGGAGTCGCCCCCTGATGGACAGTAGAGAGAATGCAGGTTTAACACACTTTCGCACTGAAAGCGACTTCACACGGCAGAACCGGAAATTGCTGCCTGATTACAGCAGCAGTTCACACAGTCGTCTTTAGTAAGATACTTTTACAGAATGATCCATCTTTATAGTTTTTCACTGGTTCACTCTCACTGCTCTCATACAAACTCCACCGTTTACTACCTGCTCCACGTATCCTCATACAACTGTTTGTTCGATTTTGTTATTTTTCATGTGCTTTCTTACAAATGTCAGCCAACAGGAGGGATCAGTGCTGGTGCACAAGCCGCTGCAGTGTTTAGGAAACAAAACCAATTGGTCAGGTTGAGGAAAATATTGTGGTTTGAGTGAAAATAACTACAGAAGTGACATTACTTGAGTACAGAAGTTAAGTGACAAATAAATCAATGTTGACCTCTGGTTTCAAGACCTCACACGTGGTCTTTTGTCACTCTTTACTACGTCACCTGTCCTGACTTATTATAGTGTTGTGTTTACAATTTGCTTTTGCTGAAAACAAGTGGTTAAAAAAAGGTAATTATTATAGGTTTATGCAATAAAACGTTACCACATGAACACACGGAGGCGAGAATAAAACAACGAACACATGTATGAAAATAAAAACAAACTAAAATGTTCCAAGTCGCTAGTTTTAACTAACATCTGTACAGAAACATCTGGCAGTTTGTGGAGAATAACCTCAGAGGGCTGAAATACTCCAGCAGCCACTTTAGTTTGAATCATTAGCTCTTTATTAACTGTACAACAGCATCGAACCTTATTTAGCTCGACCAAAAAGAAGAAGAATGGATCAGTGAGGGATGAGACTACAGTCTGCAAGATGAAGAAATTAACCCCAACACCAAACCACAGATTCTGAAGTTATATTGTCCAATAATCTGAAGAATGGAGGTTCAATTCCCTGGCTCCTGCAGTAAACATGTCAAAAATCACCTTGCATGGTGGCCTCTGCACAAAGTGTATCATCAATGTTAGAGCAGCGTGTTACTGTTGTAGCTGCTCAAGGTGGAGCCGATTTTAAGTACTTTATGTACAGTCAGCTAATTTAATCCAGATGTTTCCAAAATAAATTCTGATTCACAGATTTGTGTTTATCTTCTGGATTTTTCTCTAATTTTTTATTTTTTTTGTTAAATGTTAGAGAGTCCCAAAGACACAGTAAATGTATAATTTTATGTCTGAAACAAGTCTGGCTAAAAAAATAGAAACTACTGGTTCAATCTTTAATGATATATTATAGTTTATAAGCTTATTATATCACTTGTTTAGGCTTATTCATAACAGGAAATCTAACTTGTAACTCCAGCTGTCAGATAAATGTATTAGTAATAGAAGTATATAGGAGAATAAAATGGAAAGTTCCTCAAAGTTTCACGTACGGTACTTGAGTAGAGTACATAATTAAATTCCATCAATGCTCGAAAAAGGAAAAGTATAATTTCGTTCCAAGAACAACATCCTGGTTAATCTGTCATAACTGCCTGCTAGTGGAGCGTATCTATGTTCTCATGGTTCCACCAGCTCGATCTGCACACGTTGACAAGACATTTCCAAAGATAACCAACATGACTACACACAACAAATCTTGTACCAACCGACGTGATTTGTGGTGATTTTTTGATACAGGTGAGATGTACTTCAGGGCTGGAATCACTTTAACGACAGCAACGAGATGACAACGTGTATTCTATGAGAAGATCTCCGCCTCCAGCTGCTATAACAACTACAATCTGCAAAATCAGTGTGTCTGTCTGTGCGTGTGTGTGTGTGTGTGTGTGTGTTGTGTTTGATTTTCACAGTGCAGGATGCGTACTCTAATTGACCGACTGACTGACTGACTGGTTGTTATTTGGCGGGTTAGGACCTGCTGTGCAAATCACTCAAGGCTGCCTAATCATGCATTGTCTGTGGCCGTGATGGCTGCGTGAAGGAATGCCAAACTTCACCTCCCGGTCAGGAGGAGCCACCGCCGGGCCTCGTGGATTCAAGCAGCGACAGGCCGCCCCCCCGCCCCCCACAGGTCAGGGTCAGGACTACGCGAGTGGCACTTCCCCTGAACCTCCTCTCTGTCATCACGACCATTGTTTATTTTGTTGTCTTTTTTTAAAACTCACAATTCTGTTTACAAGATGCTTGACGAGATCATCGGCGTGCTGAGGGGTTAAAGTGGCCCGTCACATGGCAGGGTTACGGGTTTGATTCCCGATGAGACCACCCATGTTGGAGAGAAAAAAGATAATCCTGCAGGTTCCATCTAAGCATGACGTTGTGCATTTTCAATCGAGCCCAAAAAACTTTATTTAAAGTCACAGTTGTTCCCGTATCGCTCTACTTTGGTCTACAAAGCGACATTATTTTATGCCCATAATAATTTTCGTTAGTTTGTGTGATGGAGTGCTGCAGGAGTGAGTCCGAAAACCAGGAAATGAGTCAGCATTTTTGCACTTTTGCACTGTTTCCCTCGTCTTTAAGTCAATAGGTATTATAATGGGATTTTGGTTAAATGCATGAAATAAGGTCTGTGGTTAACACAAGCGGAAGAGGTTTTAACGTTGGTTTTACAACCAAAAATACGTCAGTTATACCCCTTTCGTGAATTTTATGTGTCTTAAAAAAGGCTAAAAGAGACAACAAAACATCATCACGCCAACTCGTCCGCCTTTACAGCCTTGTGTTTATACTCACGCTCAACCTAACGTTAGCTATTTACTTCTGCCTACTGCATTCACGCTTCAAAAACCATAAAAGTGGTGTTCAGTTATGATGATTAATTTACTCAATAAAACGTGTGAGTAGCATAAATGTTTGTTTGCCACAGAGTTTATTTTCTGCAATCATCCAGATTCATACGTATAAATCCTAATGGCTTGTGATATTATTCAAACTGTGGACAACAGAGGGAAACTCAGCTGTGTTTGCAGGTGAGGAAAAGTGCACAAGCACCATATATATAAATGTGTGTGTGTTATTTTTAAATCAGGGTGTAAGGCAGCTAACGAATGCTAGCTTCCATGGCTAATCTGTGTTTGGATTTTATGATGATCTGACTGCACAAGCAAGATGTTCTAAAGATAAATGTTATATTCTGTAGCAGATGGAAGCAGTATTTGTTGTTGATAAGGCTTCACATTACATGTGGTGTATTTTATGATGTGTGTGGTGTGCTATGTTGTGTCAATTGTTTTTGGCTGTTTTTCAAATGTGAAGACATCATGACTGTTCTACTTCAAACTTGTATAACTAGCTTTTTAGCTTCCACATGACAATCTAACTCTAATAGAGAACAATGTGGAGTTCTGTTCACCTGTCGTAGATGTCCTCATCCAGTTTGTGTAACATAATCTCATAACGCTTGTTTTGTTTTGATCTGTTTGTCTATCTCCACATCCTTTTTTTATTTATTTTTTATTACATTTGCCGTATTTATATTCGTGCTCACCAGAAGATGAATCTTTCTGATCTCTCCTCTGGTACCATCATCTGACTAAAGGTTTTCTTGTTTCTCAAAAACAGTCATAATCTATATTGTGAAAATTACCATGAAATTCCCTGATGGAATTCCTGCTCCCTGGAGGACGAACCGTTTTCCTTTTCATGACCCCCATGACCTTTTCTATTCTCAAAAGTGTAGCTCCACTACTTGTGTGATTGTAAGAGTAGCTAAATCATCAGAATGTAGATTGTTCTCAGATAGTACAAAATAAATACCAACTTGTGATCCGATATGATTACACACAAACTCCTGGAAGTGTGAAACACTTTTTAAATTGTGTTTTTTTGTTTGTTCTTACAGTCAAATGTTCAAAACTGATATATAAATTGTATTTATGAATGTTTTGTTAAACAATTTTCACAACAGCGAGTGTGCAGTACACACAATTAACAAATTAGATGCATTTGGACTTGTGTTGTAAACTATGGTTTTCTTGTTGAGATTGTCAAGAAGTGTGTCACCAGATTCTGTAAATCATAACAAGACACATATCAGTTATGAGTTGTGTATGTTCAGCTGTGAGAGAGTTCTGAATAGTTGGTTTTCTTCAAGTGCATTCTGTCTTATTACCAGGTTGTCTTTCACCGACTGTGAAGCACTTAGAGTTGTGCTAACCTGAAAATGGCTGCAGCCGGTCGTTTTCTGGTGTGATGACAAACTTATTTTACTTAATGGTAATTTATAGGGAAAACTATAAATGTCTTGGGGCAAAATCTGCTAGAAATTGGTAATAAATAAATAAACCAAATGGGAAATAACAAGAGGGCAATGGTTAATGTTAGTCAATCAAACACAGAAAATCAAGTCTCAAAAACCATGAAATAAAAAAAATGCTAAAATGGCCATTCAAAAAAACTGATAGACACTGATTGATTATTTTTCACGACCCATAGTTCTCTCATCACTTATTGACTCATAAAACAGCACATACAGTGGAATGAATTATTACAGAAAACAGAAAATAAACCAAACAAACTACACTAAAACAGATGTACAACAGATGTACAGATGTAAGAAATGACATGTCTCTTAATTGATCAGAAAAACATATAAGGGTCTAAGAAAATTTCAATTTATAGTCTAAATAATCTGAGTTCACCATTAACCTGTTTATTTTCTAACGTGTCTATATTTGGATTGATTATCCTGTTTATATTCATGACACTTACTCTGTTAACATTTCTGCCATTTTTTCTTTCTTGCACATATTTGATTTAATTTTATTTGCACTCTTTCTTCTATGTACTTCAACAATTTCCCTCAGGGTTAAAAAAAATAAATATAATTTTGCCGTCCTTTCAGTTGTTATTTAAAGGGTGTTTGTTTCTGAAGCTGAAACTAGTTCTACATCAGGAAGAATGTCAATAAGCTGTGGGAATTAACATTTGAACTAACTACATTTCCCTTTTGTAAACATTTGACTGACACAAACCCTGAAACATCCAGAGAGAGGCCTCATTTCTAAAATCAATTCCTCATGCATGCAGCGCCCTCTGCTGGCAGCTGACAGGAGGGACACGTCCAGATGTGGTGGTGGAATGTAAGTACATTTAATCAGGTACTGGAGTACAATTTTGAGGTATTTTGTACTTGAACTAACTTCTAATATACTTCTACTCCTCTACATATAAGAGGGAACTATTGTACTTTTTACTGCACTGCATTTATTTGAGCTATGGGTACTAGTTACTTCTCAAAATTCTAATTTTACATTAACACATTATTTAAGATTAAGCTTGTGGCCTCTTTCAAAAAATCTGTCGTATTGTTTTCTTGTAACGTTTCAGATGTTGAGTTGTTGTCAGTTCGACTAAAAATTGATTTCCCCTCTAAACTTTTCAGATCGTTTGATGCTCAAAGAAGCAAAACTCTCTTCAAGAAAAAATCATCCTCATCTTTACAAAATAATGGGGCAAAGGTCAAATGCACGCATGAATATCTGATAACTTTCTTTTCTTGTTCCTCTTTTACTTCTCCTATAATTGTATATCTATCTTACTTTAATGTGTGAGAAAATGTTAAATATTTCAGTAACTTGTAAATAATAATACAATAAATAATAAAAATGAATATTCCCACATCTCCATTATGCTTTTTTGTTTCTTCCCCTCCTTCATAGACATCGTACCAGTATTACCAGCACACATCCTTGTACTGGACTGACCCTGAAGCCCACATGGACCCGTCACCGCTGACTGTATCAGACATGGTGGCGCCGTGACTCGTTCATCCATGTAGATTTCACAGAACGGTCCCCCTCATCCAGCATCCTGCCTGTATTTTCATGTCCTCCAGTAATGACAGAATAAACACACGGGCACGGATCAGTCCACAATGTAAACACAGTTAATATGCAAAGCTACTGCTGATGGGAGCACATCTAATGACATGAACCTGCATTAGCGTTAATGTAAAGGTTCCTACAGGTGACTTGGTACTATTCATTTATCTGGTACTTTTACAAAGTATAAGATATCATAGTTTAGGTCATTGAACTGTCAGAGCGACTTGTTTTATTTAATGATTTATTTATTTATTTAATTGCATATATTGTTTTTGTAAAATAGTGAATGCAAGACTCAAGGTGTATCGAGGTGTTATGTGTCGTATATGACCTCAGGGAATTATTACATTATGCCAGTGACTCAGACATGACCTCCACATGACCTCACTGACTTCTCTTCGACCTCCGTGACTTCGACATGACCTCTCATGAATATTACTAAACATTAACTCAGCTACTTAAACATCACCTTAGTTACCTGGACATTACCTTAGTTACCTGGACATTACCTTAGTTACCTGGACATTACCTTAGTTACCTGGACATTACCTTAGTTACCTGGACATTACCTTAGTTACCTGGACATTACCTTAGTTACCTGGACATTACCTTAGTTACCTGGACATTACCTTAGTTACCTGGACATTACCTTAGTTACCTGGACATTACCTTAGTTACCTGGACATTAACTTAGTTACCTGGACATTACCTTAGTTACCTGGACATTACCTTAGTTACCTGGACATTACCTTAGTTACCTGGACATTAACTTAGTTACCTGGACATTACCTTGGTTACCTGGACATTACCTTAGTTACCTGGACATTACCTTAGTTACCTGGACATTACCTTAGTTACCTGGACATTACCTTAGTTACCTGGACATTAACTGGACATTACCTTAGTTACCTGGACATTACCTTAGTTACCTGGACATCACCTTAGTTACCTGGACATTACCTTAGTTACCTGGACATCACCTTAGTTACCTGGACATTAACTTAGTTACCTGGACATCACCTTAGTTACCTGGACATTAACTTAGTTACCTGGACATTACCTTAGTTCCTGGATTTACCTTAATGTTTGGAAACCTTAGTTACATGGACATTAACTTAGTTACCTGGACATTAAAACATTTTTAGTTACCTGGACATTAACCTGGAAATATCACCTTGTTACCTGGACATTACATTAGTTACCTGGACATTAAGTTAAAGTTAACAGAATTACCTGGACAAACCTTAGTTACCTGGACATTAACTTAGTTACCTGGACATTACCTTAGTTACCTGGACATTACCTTAGTTACCTGGACATTACCTTAGTTACCTGGACATTAACTTAGTTACCTGGACGTTAACTTAGTTACCTGGACATTACCTTAGTTACCTGGACATTACCTTAGTTACAATTACTTAGTTACCTGGACATTAACCTGGACAAAGTTACCTGGACGTTACCTTAGTTACCTGGACATTAACTTAGTTACCTGGACGTTAACTTAGTTACCTGGACATTAACTTAGTTACCTGGACGTTAACTTAGCTGCATTTCCTGGAGCTTCAGCAGTTCTGATCTCCGACTGAGCTAAAAATAAAATACATGAAAGAGGAATCTGAGCTTTTTTATTCTGTGTTACTGTCACATCTCAGCACCAGTAACCCCAGTACTCCTCCTCACTGGGTTTCCTCACAACCCAGTGACACCATCAGACTCTGCTTTTTTATTTTTAGCTTTTTTTCTTTCTCCCCTGCAGTGACGTCACAAACCAAAACTCCATTAATTTTTTTCCCCCTTATTTTTTTTTTTTATATCCTCCATCATCATTAACGCACCTGTGATAACACACGACCGGCTTTACCTGTCCGGTCAACGGCTATTTACGTCCTCAAAATCGTATTAAGGGACTAGACTGATTGCTGCAGTGCGTGTGTGTGTGTGTGTGTGTGTGCGTGTGTGTGTGTGTGTGTGTGTGTGTGTGTGTGTGTGTGTGTGTGTGTGTGTGCAGGTAGAGGGCGGTTGTGTGACTCAAGAAGCCGTAAAAGGTGTCTCCGCTGCGGGGTTCAGGGTCGCCTCTGGAGCCGCTGCCAGTCACACCTGCCTGTCTGTCTCTCCATCTGTGTGGGTGTCTACCTGTCTCCCCCCCTCACACACACACTCACTGTCTCTCTCTCTCTCTCTCTCTCGGTACCGAGCCGCCATTTCCGCTCCAGAGGACAGTCAGTTTGTCAGTGGACGACAAAAACGCAGACATTGACCATGTTGACGGTGCTGACGTCCATGTATCTGATGGTGCAGGCGGTGTCCTCGCAGGTGAGTTTTTTTTTAAAAAATCAGCCGTTTGTCAGTTGGACCGCTGCGGGGAGCCGACCGTGAACGCAGCATTCAATGTGACCGTTAGTAACCGTTAGGACCCTCATTTATGTCAGTTAGTACACGACTACGTCACTTCCACGCGTTCTAAACTTGACCGTTAATAACCGTTAGGACTTCATATCTGTCAGTTAGAACACGTCTACGTCACTTTGACGCGTTCTAAACTTGACCGTTAATAACCGTTAGGACCCTCATTTCTGTCAGTTAGAATATATGAATATTTATTGTGAATATTTTTTAATAATAATTATTTTTAAGATCTTTTTCCTCAAATCCTTCAGTTAGAACCACCTGTCCTGTACGTCACTTCCACGCTGGATTTACCTGGACATGTTCTAGACCGTTAATAACCGTTACCATTTACGACGCTTTCTAAACTTGACCGTTAATAACCGTTACCATTTACGTTAGCACCAGCGTTCTAAACCTGACCCGTTAATAACCGTTACCATTACGTTACCTTACGTTCTAAACCTGACCGTTAATAACCGTTACCATTTACTAGACTGATTGCGTTCTAAACTTGACCGTTAATAACCGTTACCATTTACGACGCGTTCAAAACTTGACCGTTAATAACCGTTAGGACCCTCATTTCTGTCAGTTAGAATATATGAATATTTATTGTGAATATTTTTTAATAATCAACTTATTTTTAAGATCTTTTTTCCTCAAATCCTTCAGTTAGAACCCGTCTACGTCACTTCCACGCGTTCTAAACTTGACTGTTAATAACCGTTACCATTTACGACGCGTTCTAAACTTGACCGTTAATAACCGTTACCATTTACGACGGGGAGCCGCGTTCTAAACCTGACCGTTAATAACCAGTTAGAACACCATTTACTTCCACGTGTTCTAAACTTGACCGTTAATAACCGTTACCATTTACGACATGTTCAAAACTTGACCGTTAATAACCGTTAGGACCCTCATTTCTGTCAGTTAGAATATATGAATATTTATTGTGAATATTTTTTAATAATCAACTTATTTTTAAGATCTTTTTTCCTCAAATCCTTCAGTTAGTACACGTCTACACGCGTTCTAAACTTAATAACCACCATTTACATTCTAAACTTGACCGTTAATAACCGTTACCATTTACGACGCGTTCTAAACTTGACCGTTAATAACCGTTACCATTTACGACATGTTCAAAACTTGACCGTTAATAACCGTTACCATTTACGACGCTGTTCTAAACCTGACCGTTAATAACCGTTAGGACCCTCATTTCTGTCAGTTAGAATATATGAATATTTATTGTGAATATTTTTTAATAATCAACTTATTTTTAAGATCTTTTTTCCTCAAATCCTTCAGTTAGAACGTTCTAAACCTGACCGTTAATAACCGTTACCATTTAAACTTGACGTTACCATTTACGTTCTAAACCTGACCGTTAATACCGTTACCATTTACGACGCGTTCTAAACCTGACCGTTAATAACCGTTACCATTTACGACGCGTTCTAAACCTGACCGCTAATAACTTACCATTTACCGCGTTCTAAACCTGACCGTTAATAACCGTTTACATTACAGGACCATTTACGACGCGTTCTAAACCTGACCGTTAATAACCGTTACCATTTACGACGCGTTCTAAACTTGACCGTTAATAACCGTTACCATTTACGACGCGTTCTAAACCTGACCGTTAATAACCGTTACCATTTACGACGCGTTCTAAACCTGACCGTTAATAACCGTTACCATTTACGACGCGTTCTAAACCTGACCGTTAATAACCGTTACCATTTAAACGACCGCTAATAACGTTCTAAACTTGACCGTTAATAACCGTTACCATTTACGACGCGTTCAAAACTTGACCGTTAATAACCGTTACCATTTACGACGCGTTCTAAACCTGACCGTTAATAACCGTTACCATTTACGACGCGTTCTAAACTTGACCGTTAATAACCGTTACCATTTACGACGCGTTCTAAACCTGACCGTTAATAACCGTTACCATTTACGACGCGTTCTAAACCTGACCGTTAATAACCGTTACCATTTACGACGCGTTCTAAACCTGACCGTTAATAACCGTTAGGACCCTCATTTCTGTCAGTTAGAATATATGTATGTATGTATATACATTTTTTAATAATCAACTTATTTTTAAGATCTTTTTTCCTCAAATCCTTCAGTTAGAACCGTCTACGTCACTTCCACGCGTTCTAACAGGACATCCGGTCAAGGCCTTCAAAATAAAAGCCCAATTTCTTCAAAGTGAATTTATAAATGTGGTAGAATGAATGAAATAAGTGGTGAAACTGAGATCTTGAAATGCAAATACCTGCAATTAAGAAATTAATAAATAAATAATGGTCAATTAATCCCAGGAAAAGGGAAATATTCTTACATGTTATGAGTGATAAAAGTAGGTAAAATTATTACTTTTAGAGTCAAAATCATGAGATAAAAAGCCTGAATATTTACTTTATATCTCAAAACTCTATTGAATACTCTAATAAGTGTCTGACTATCTCATAACTTCCACTTTTGATCTGATAATTTATCTTTAAAGTATCTCACAATTCAATAAATAAAGATGTTTTGTCTTATGACCTATGATGGCATGGAATAAATACATAGCTAACTTTACTCTAACAAGTCCCAAACACTGCAATATTTTTGATCTTTTAATATAACGTTTTTATAAATATAGAGGAAGGATAAAAGCATACAAGGGTTATTTCATTCACAGTAACGAATCAACTCTGCTTAACACGTATGTAGTGTAAGTGCAGTTTGTGTATGATATTAAAATGTAATTCATACAACATAATGAAACCCAAAAATAGTTTTTGCAAGGCTTTATTTAAAATGCAATGGTTGGTTCAGTTATGTTCACTCCCTGAGCAGATTCATGTTTACTATGAGAAAGTAGCGTATGACATATTAAATATGTAAAAGATATATGAAAAGTTGTGTGCAAATATGAAAAATAACATGCATGGTATGATTCAGCTTCATGTGCATTCAACAAAATCAAAACCAAACAAAAACATGAAACATTACAACTCCAACAGACATGCTCCGTGCCTATATGTGCAGTTTCGCTCTTTTAAAACGATTTCAAAGTTGTATATTAATGTTTCAATTAATGTTGTAGTGGTAGAACGAAGATTACATTTACAAAAATATAATACAGTTTTTTATAGACAAATAGAGACAAGCATAGATGAGATAAAATAGATCAGATTTAGGCTCAAAAGCACAGAAAACAGTGAAAAAACTATACAAAACAATGTCAATTATCAATGTTAATATGTTGTTTTGTCCAAGAAGTCCTACACACATCTTAAGCAATAATGTTTGCACTTTTATTTTGAAGGCGTGCTCTCTGGTTCTGCTGCTTTCTTGGTGCAGCAGTCTCCTCTGCAGATTATCAGCACCTCGGTCAGTTCCTGCCAGCGGCCCAGAACCGCAGCACTGTTTAACTTCAGGCAGCTTTACGGAAACTGAGCCCCGCAAACAGCAGCACAGATCCAAGATGGCTGCCAATGTCCTTGATAGGCTGAAGGATGAACAGAACTCTGATGATTGTAATAAGAGACCTCACATTGCTGAAACTTGCATCACCTTCACTTTTATTCTAAGCTCTTTTCAGGCGGCAGTTGCATTGCAGCCATTTTTGATATTCTGAACATGAACCATGGCTGTCAGTCTGCGTCTGTAGCCTCAATTCAGCTGCAGGGTGTTGAATGCTGGGTTGACGTCAGGGCAAGTTGTTCTGCAACTTTGTGCACGGGGACATTTTCATGAAGAAACAGGGGAGGGTCTTTACCAAACTTTACTAAACATTATTGTCTAAAATGTTATTGAATGCTGCAACATTAAAGGGGACATATCGTCTTTCAGTGCTTGTGCACATACATGCTTACCAACCATAACCTGTACATAATAAGTGGACTCAGTCATTGTGACATCACCCATTGGTTTGTGGACGGTGTTTTTGAAGCCTACAGTTCTGCGTTTTGGATTGTAGGCCTGTAACTCCCGATTCTGCTGAGTGAAGCCAATACAGAAGTGTCTTTAAAACCTGCATTCTCTCTACTGTCCATCAGGGGGCGACTCCTCTGGTTGTATAGAAGTCTATGAGAAAATGACTCTACTTCTCTCTTGATTTATTCCCTCAGTAAACATTGTAAACATGAGTTTATGGTCTCAATCTCTAGTTTCAAGTCTTCTTCAATACAGCATGATGTTCATTTAGTAAATGATGCTCCATTTAAAGTCAAATAGACCATAAAGCAGGGTATGTTTTAGGGCGTGGCTAACTGTGATTGACAGGTCACTACCACGGTGTCGAGTTGTTCGTGTTTTCTTCTTACAACATAAGCCCTTTAACAGAGGGTTTTCAGTTCAAGAAAGTGAATTTTACCAGTGGTTTATGATGTTTTTTGAGGCCCAGAGAGGTAAAATGTTATAATATTTCACAATAAAACAATAAGTCATTGGCTTACTGTATAAATCAGTTAAAACTATCTCCACCTCCGACAGCCACAACAGTTATATGCTGCTAACACTTTGATGCATAAGTATTAACAATCTGATAATGTCAGATATTTATGTACTTTCAAGTTTTCAGTACAGGACTTTTGCTTGTAGTGGAGTATTTTTATATGGTTGTACTTGTACATTAGGATCCCATCTGAGTACTTCTTCCACCCCTGCTGATGATGTCTGCTCTATAAATGTCAGCAGATCAGACAGCTCGGCTCAGATTTGCCTCCCACGAGGCCGCAGATAACAGACTGAACAACAACTTAACGGGCTGGCAACCGAACCCGTGTGCAGTCTGGAGAGCGAACTTGACCTTTCACATTTGACCCCAGGCACCCAGAATAATCCACAGACTTTGCTGTGATCCAGAAGAAAAAAAATCCCTCCTTTGTGAATTGGTGTGGTAATAAATATAATAATACCACCACAATCTGCATGGGTAGATAAACTTTGTGGGATTCAAATAGACTCTTATTTTGAAAATTTAAGGTTTGTTCATGGGGGCCAGGAATACTTTTTGGGTTCGAGTCCAAATTCATCAAATCTAGCTCCATAGGAAACTTTTGACCAGCCACCAAAAAAAGATCTTAAAAATAAGTTGATTATTAAAAAATATTCACAATAAATATTCATATATTTACATATATTCATCTCCCGGCATAATGTTATTCACCAAACTGCAGGAATGTATTCCAGTTGCAGGAAATAACAAATCCTTTATTATATTTTGATTGTGTATTCCACGAAAGAAGTGAAATGTAAAAATATTTTGTCTGAGAAGTATCCGTACTGGCCTTCAAAACCCCCAAAACACGTTATTTGGAATGTTTCTCATGTCACCAAAACCCCATTTCCCAGAATAAAACTTGACCTTGGTGTCATCAATGTCAATGCTAAAAATATGTAGTCACATTTTATTGTTGCAAGGAATTGTTAAACATATCCCAGAGTACAAGATTCAAGTCTTGCAGGGAGAGAAAAGGTTCGATTTTTGCCATAAAAACGACAGCACTTAGACAGGCATGTTTGGAAAAAAAGCACTTTCCATTTTACGGGGCCTTTAAGTCACTTAAAGGATCATTACGTGAAGCTGCTTAGCTCCCTGCAGGCTTCAGAGGAATGTTGTTGGTACACGTCGGGGCCTCGTTCATGAAGCCTGGTGACTCACTTCACAAACTTGTTTGACGTGTATAATATATTGATCAAGTACAAGTACAAGTACGACAAATTTGTTCTGAAGTATGTTACCTGACTAAATGCACTTCCACCACTCTTGAAGTCCATCAGGTTCTAAATAGCTCTTGATAGGGATCTAGAAGTTCTTATGGGTCTCAAAGGCTTTTTTTAAGAGTTTCTTGGGGAAATCTAAGGATTATTGAGGAGGTTTCAAAGACATTTTTAAAAGTTCTTGAGATCATTTATGATTCCAAGAGATTCTTCTGTGGGTATCAGTATGTTGTGGTTCCTTAAGTCCAGTGGTTCTCAAATGGGGGTACATGTACCCCTGGGGGTACGTGAAGGCACTCCAGGGGGTACGTGAGATTTAAAAAATATATATTTAAAATTAGTATCCATTCAAAAATCCCTTAAAAATTGTTATTTAATAAATATTCAATAAAATATAAGTGTAAGTTCATAAACTGAATTTAATGCAACAATGCAATCGTCAGTGTTGACAGTTTAATAAATCAGACACTGATGGCAGAGTGCTTAGTATTACATCTTTTTTTCAACCAAAAATGCTTTGCGCTGGTTAGGGGTACTTGGCTAAAAAGTATTTCACAGGGGGTACATCACTGAAAAAAGGTTGAGAACCACTGGTTTAGTCCAATAGTTTTTGAGGAGGTTCTGATGGTCACTGAAGGTTTTAAGGTCCTGTAGGTTTCTTGGGGGATTTTCAGGAATCTTAAAAGGGGTTGAAAGGGTTTGTTAGGAGCATCATTGAAGGTCATAGTCCTTTATGGTCTTCAAAGGTTTTTTGATGGGGTTCCAACTGCCTTTGAGGGGTTTGCAGTAGAGGTGCACTGATACCGATATTGATGTCGGTCCGATACTGAATCAGGGGTCCAGGGATATATGTGAGGAGATCCAGTGTTTGCAGAATCAAATGGTTTATGAAGATGTTCCTGGGCTTGTGTCTGTGTTTCTGTGGACTTAAGTGGGTTCCATGAGTCCTTAAGCGGTATCTCAAGGCTTTCCAGGGTCCTTAATGCGTCTACATGTGGTTCTTCAGGTTGATCCAGGGGAACCTGACGGGAGCCCGATGTTTGCAGGGTTTAAATGTCCTTGAAGGGTTACGATTCTTTGGGTTGTTAATGTTTTATAGGGTGTTTCAAGAGGGTTATAGATGGGTTTCTTGAGGGATTCCAGGTGTTTTTATCAGGATTCCTGGGGTTCTTGACTGGTTATTGTTACAGAGTTCTTGAGGGGGCTCAAGTCCTTGGGTTGATAACAGGTACTGTTGAAGAAGAATGTGAAAATTGAGAGGGTTTTGATATTTATATAAATATTATTTATATATTTTTTTGTATATTTTTATTTTATTTTAATTATATTTTATATTTAATTATATTTTATATTTTATATTTTTATATTTTATATTTTTTATATTTTATATTTTATATTTATTTTTTATTTTATTTTATATTTATTATATTTTATATTTAATTATATTTTATATTTTATTATTTTATATTTAATTATATTTTATATTTTATTTTAATTATATTTTATATTTATATTTAATTATTTTTATATTTTTATTTTATATTTATATTTTATTTTTTTTAATTATATTTTATATTTAATTATATTTTATATTTTATATTTAATTATATTTTATATTTTATATTTTATATTTATTATTTTAATATTTTTATATTTTATATTTTATATTTTATTATATTTTATATTTTATATTTTATATTTAATTATATTTTATATTTTATTTAATTATATTTTATATTTTTATTTTTATTATTTTTATATTTTTTTTTTATTTTTATTTTTTATTTTTTATTTCTTATTTTTTTACATTAAGGGATTAACAGTTAAACATTAAATAAAAACATTAACAGACTACATCCGTATTAAACCGGTGTGTGACGCTGCAGTTCCTCAGCCGACCGCCTGGTGTCGCTAGAGCGCAGCCTCCTCTGAGTCAGTCAAAAAACGACCCTTTAGAGAAAATCCTCTTCCGTATATGGAGCAGGGTGGGCGCGGTGTGACGAGCGCGGTGCATCATGGGAGAACGTGTTCTTTTTGTCAACTCCGCTCAATCATAAAGCCTGTTTGGCATCATAAAAAAACTACAAATCCCGTCGTAAGTGAGGAACGAGTCGTTTTAGCCGCCTGACTGTACAATACGCGGATAGAGGTGACCCTTCAGTCCAGACTCAGAGCAGGCAGCACAGCATCACCACCTTTAAGACGCAATGGTAAGCTGTTTAATTTAGCTTTTTATTATGTGACTGTATGAAGTTATAATATATAAAACAAGACCTTTATTAAGGGATTTAATGATATAAAAACTCTGCTAAATGATGCACAAAACGCTGTCATTGAGAAGAAGCTGCAGAGACAAAATGCAGAAATCAACATTATTTACTGTGTTTGCATGATTTATATATGTTGTATTTGCATTATTTATATGTTCTGTATATGCATTATTTATATGTTCTGTATATGCATGATTTATATGAGTATATGCATGATTTATATGAGTATATACATGTTTTATATGTTCTGTGTCTTGCCTCCATCTTTAATAAGGAAGGCTGCAGCATGGCGTCATGTTACATCAGCTGTTCTTTTATCCAATCAGGACAGGTGCTGCAGGAGTTTGAATCTCCATTCACAAATCTGGCAATTTAACGATTTTCTTGCTTGTTGGGTAATTTGCAGCCAGTTTAGAATATGATGCAAGGACATTTCACACAGTACTGGACACGAACTTCAATTCGGCTTGCAAAAAAACCCCAACAATGCATCATTTTTAGTACTTTTAATTCTACTGTTTCATCACAGGGCAGAGCGTGAGAAAGTTGTGTGACTCAATCAAAACCTTGTTAAAGTTGATTTGTAGTTTTAATTCATGCGAGCCGAATTAAAGAGTGACATCAATTGTTTAAGATTAAGCATAAAATGAAACTGAATGTAGTACCCATCCTTGCCAGTATACAAGGCAAGTCTTTAATGCACGGTTTTTTAAATGGAGTTTGGTTCCACGTCTTCCACATGAGGAGGAGCCACAGATAAAGGCCTCACTGCGGGGATACCATCCGTCTTTCAGACACACAATGCGTGTTACTGCTGCCTCGTTTCCTCTGTTGTGTATCTAGGTCAATGACACACATGAACCAAACCGGTTTGTTTCCACCCACACAGACAAAACCAATCCGTGTTGTGGTTACCGGCGCTGCTGGCCAGATTGCCTACTCCCTGCTGTACAGCATCGCCAAGGGAGATGTGTTCGGGAAGGACCAGGTAAGGCTGATCTCTGGATTATGTAACCCACAGCGGAGCCTCTTTCCCCCTGAAGCAGGCCGCTGCACAGACAGCTGGGTGATGCAGCCAGTGGGGCATGCCGCTTACATAATGGACTCATCATGAATAACACATGTTTTAATGTGGGGCATGCCTTCAGCTTATTGGAGTCCTGAAATAGTATAAGTCTGATGACCTCAAGCAGTGAATTATTATAAGTCTGATAACCGCAAGCAGAATACCATGTATTTGACAATTTTTGTGAAACGTTCTGCTTTATAGGTCACCACTGCTATATTGTTCTTCTGCATAAAGCCCAATAAGCACATTGGCCAATAGGAGACACCGTGATAAGGATCAGACTGGCCTATAGAATTTAGACTTTGTACCATTATTTATCAACATCTGCTGAGAATGTTTTTAAATGTCTGTTAGCGTTTGAATCCTCTAAGGAAATCCTGAAATGTTATTTTAAGTATCTCAAGCATGCCGAATTAAAGGGTGTCGTCAAGTACTTTACTCCTTTAAAAAAAAAAATAATCTGAGCTTCATCATTTATGAACATTCTGGAAATGTTGTGGAATTAATGTGCTTATTTTTCCATATTTCCATTGCTAAAATGTTGCAAATTTATGAAAATTGAAATAACAATATTACTTAGATTGAGAGATAATAACAGAATTTAAACAGCTAATTTTCATTTGATTTCTAAAACTTTCCTTCAAATGACACCATAGACCTACATTTGTTAAAGTTTAAAATGGAAGTACTTTATATATATATTTTTTAAATGTGGGTAATCTTTCAAAGGCTCTAAAACATCGGCCACCATTATCCTGTCAAATGTCTTGGTTTGGAAAAGCCCCTTTCTACAGTTTCTCTGTGCTTATCCTCAATGTTTATTTGAACACACACAGTCAAACATTGATTTACAGGTATTGTTTGGTGGACTTTCGTGTAATACCTTTTGTCGTCCCTCTCGTTTTTCAGCCAATCATCTTGGTCCTGCTGGACATCCCCCCCATGCTGCCGGTGCTGGATGGAGTCGTCATGGAGCTGCAGGACTGCGCCCTCCCACTGCTGATGGGTGAGCCGACAGTGTGTGTTATTGTGTGTTCGTACCAAAAACACCAACAATGCATTTTAAATCAAAAATAAAGTGCATGAAGGTTCTCTAAAGCTTTAATGCAGAATGTTTTACCAGCCCGACAATACCATTTTTGGGTTCGAGTTAGGACAAATGTTCAGCATTTCCTCCAAAGTTTTCTTCTTATCAGGGTGGGAAAATATTTCTTATCATAATGAGACACTGAATCACAACAAATACTGTAAGAAGTGAAGGAAACGGTTGATAGAATGTGCTTATAATGCAGCTTTTCTGCAGAATTGACGGGCAATAATTCTCCGAACAGAACCGTGTTTTGTCCATTTAGTCATAACTTTCCTTCAAAACAATTTGAATGGAAGTTATGACGTGTGACTTGCACCACCGGTCCATTTTACACTTAAACTCTTCTATAAAACCAAAATGGAGTATTGTCAGCTTCCTTTCCGAGTGCTGCAGGGATGACGTATATTTGTAGTCCAACCAGGATGTCGGCATTCACTTTTTTCAGCAGCATAATCTTTTTTTTTTGAAGCATGAATACACATTAAGCTTTAAACAAACTAAACCACAGTTGCATTAGCTTAAATCTACACAACGAGGCTGTAAAGGAGCACTAGTGTTCTAGTGGTGACGTTCTGTAGTCTCTTTAAGCCCCTTTTTTTAGCAGCCACCTTTTCAAAATGAGGAAACATGAAGTGCAAAAATGCTGACTCACTACAGGGTTTTCAGATTCATTCCTGCAGCACTCTGAGGAATAAATGTGCAAAATGATCAGTTCATGTTATTTAAGTAGTGGAAGGGTATCTGTAGTTGAGGTAGCCATGGTAACAGCTGATAAGAACAGAAATGTTGCACAAACATTATCAGCCTAAAGGGGCTCGACCACAATAATCTAAACTTCTCTTGTTCCATCTGGAGAACATTTAAATTAAGAGCACACTGTGTGTTATTAGTCTTCATAACTTCTGTGCTGCTGCTGCCTAGAGGAGGAGGAGGAAGGAGTGTCTAAAATGAGGCCTCTGATTGGCTGGTTGTTGAGGCACCACAGTAGCCAATCGGATCAGTGGTGGGACAACAATGAACAGAGGAGAAGTGAACCCAGACTGAAGTCCAGTCTGATAGCAGCAGTTTACCATAAACAGACACCGAACGCATCTTATCGTCAGGATCAGACGAGGCAGCGAGAATTAATCAGAGACTCTGAAATGAACCGAGATTAAGTTTTCCACTTGTGGAGGTCTGAGGTTCTGATCTAATGAATGAAAGTGGTGCAATGAGAGAGTCATAAAGTCAAGGCAGAGTGAGTGAAAAGACGTGGATGCAGGTCAAAAAACATCACAGTAAAATAATATTTACAGAGAAGGTTCATGTATCTATCAGTACTAATACAATTAATGTTATCAATATGTTTCTACAGCAGGGAGGCCTCTGTTATCTGTGCTGTACGGATAAGATATCCCTCAGTTCAAAGGGTTGCGTATGAATGTTAATAAATAATGATAATTGCAAATAAGAAATAATCCTTAAAGTTTAAATGTTGGTACAGTTGACCTAATTTCCAAAATCTGGTATTCAACAATAGATATAAACTAAATTAAATTCATAATTCTGCATTCAAGTCAAGAATTTTTAGAGCTGATGATGAAGATAATGCAAAACTTTATCAACAAACTGCTTTACAATGATGAAAGCTATTAATGAACATGGAGATTTACAGTTGAAATAAATCCTTGTCTTTGTCCTGATTCTTTATTCGTTTATAAATATTACCACTATTATAAAATATTTACAAAAGCTATTTTGCAAAATAAATAAATGATTGCTTATGTGTTAAAATTGTGATTCATGATATTCTCCTGATAATCATCACAATATGCTTACAACTCTTAAGATTACTCTAAAACATACTGGAATGACTTACATTTGGTCAAGAAACAGAAAAAGTAAAATAGTCTTTAATAAGGAAACCATAAATCATGAGGTAACCCTGCTGAAATACAGGACAAATATATTTTAAAAGAAAGCAATTATATATGTGCCTGTTTTTTTTCTTCCTGTTTTATAATTCCTGTGGGTTTAAAAAAAAAAAAAAAAAGGCTTAATTTTTTCAGTTCTACATTTTCCAGTCACGCAATAAAATCCTATACTGTCCCTTCACTACCCAGTGGCAGCTTTCATTGCTACGTTTTTTGTTTTGTTTCAGTTGAAACCAAAAAGTATTTACGTTCGGTACCAAACCTGTTCTGGATTTATTGTCCTTTTTAGATAAACAGCTGGAACAGAATAGAAACATAAACTCTGTTCTTTGTTGAATGTTACATTTGTTGTGCACTTTCATGTACTTACTGTACTTTAAGTTTTTTATAAGGTTGTTTTCCACTAATTCTAATAAAACTAATCTGCATTGTCCCTGATGAATACATAAAGTGACTCCATGCTGAACACGTCCCTCTCTCCTCCCTCCACAGAGGTGATCCCCACTGACAAGGTGGAGGTCGGCTTCAAGGACATCGACGCCGCCATCTTGGTTGGCTCCATGCCCAGGAAGGAGGGGATGGAGAGGAAGGACCTGCTGAAGGCCAACGTGGCCATCTTCAAGACTCAGGGATCCGCCCTGGACAAGTTCGCCAAGAAGACCGTCAAGGTGACATTTCAGTCCTTTCGTTTTATTTTATTATTGATGATCTTCTCGGCAGGGATTTCATCGGCTGTGCTGGAGGGTTAATCGTTTTTGTCTCGGGGCTTTCTGGGAGTTGTAGTTGAATGGTTCAAACAGGAAAAAGGGAAATGAAAGAGCTTATCCAGCGTTTCCTGCCCTCAGAGAAACAAAGCTGTCTGTTTCTCTGCAGTCACGTTAACTCTTTCAGCAGCGTTAGCTTTCTGGAAAAGAACAGCAGCCAAAGTTCCTCTGTGTTTGAAGTGTAGAAGAGTTTTTAATCTGCAGAGAGAAATACGGGGCGACTGTCTTCATCAAATCTCATCCGACCTCTAGCTCCTGACAAAATTCTGACGAGTATTTCATGGAAATATATCAACTTTGTTCCCACTTTATCGTATACAAAAGTTCAAACAGACATCTATGAAACGTGATTCTTTACAATACATCTGAGAACATGACTGCAACATATAATACTGATAAAAGCAAATCATTTAAATAAGAAAGTAAAATATCACAATTATTTAAAAGAAGAAATAAAAGATAGTTGGAATAGGCCAACTTCACATACAATTATTTTTTAAATGCGTCATAAACATGAGATCTATTTTAGTTTCACAAGATATTTACAGAAGTATTTGTGGTCTCTAACGTAGCTTAAACGTTCTCCATCAGAAAATTGCAAATAAACATTTAATATCCAGGTATTCACATTATACACACCACTGATTATCCATGTAACAATTGTAATTTTCTTCAAATATGATCGCTAGAACTCCTAAAAGACGTTGTTTTTAAAAAGTATTTGTTGAAACAGTTAAAGAAACGCATGTTGGTGTGTTTGTGCTCATGATCAGGATGCTTTAACCTCATTTTGAGCCATGAAAAGCTCCAGTAATGTTTGAGTCCTGTAGCATGTAGAACAGCAGGAAGGCCCCTAATGACCCAAAGTCCACCGTGAGGCCCGGCGTTGCTGTGACGAAAGAGGTGGACCCTCTACTGAGGTCAAAGGTCAAAGCTTCACATGAGGGGAATCCGTGGAGAGAAAAGAAAACAGCCTGATGTTGAACCTTATGAGGCCTTTCAACTGCTTTTACACCAGAAACCTTCAGAGAAAACAGCCTTGTGTTTCTTTATTCTCTGATCAAAGGCCAGAAAGTCTTCTTAGAAATAAACATTTAGGCAGTAAAATATATTATTTAAAATGTAAAATAGTAAAGATTGCTCGTTAATGTTTGGATTCCCCTCCAGCTATTATTATGAGCAAAAATATATATTTCTTTGTTACTTATCAATTCATTGCCTCTGTGTATTTTCACTCTTTGGAGATAAACTGAACAAATATTCTCCTCAAAATGGATCAAATCTGTCAAACCAGAATCCTAGAAAACAGATTATTTTACACAATTATTAACTTGTGTGTTAATAGAAAACATTTTTCATCCTCGTGTACTGAGATATCAAGAGAGACATAAATAAGACTCTACAGAGCTGAATTCCGTGTTCAGGAGTCTTCAGTCAGTATTCTCTGCTAAAGCTAAAAACATTTTGTTTTGTCTGTTTCTTGTTGTGTCGGCGAGCATTCTGGGAAAATGTGAAGGAGCCGCAGCTGAAGGGAGGATGTTTTGTTTGGAGATGATAAAACAGTAACTTATAAAACAGATCTCTGTAAAAACTATTTTTCTTCCAACAGATCCTCCTACAGTTGTAGATCTGGTTCACCAGTTTTATAGCTTTCTTTACTCAAAACAGACGATCAGAGCTGTGTTTGAAAAATATAAAATAAAGAGGAAACTGTTAATCAGTTCAATCATCAGTGTTGTTGGGTAGAAACTTTGTATTTCTGAAAATGAACTGTTTTGTTTCACCTAATGTTTTTCAGGTTGTGGTTGTTGGAAACCCGGCGAACACCAACTGTCTGATCGCCTCCAAGTCTGCTCCATCCATCCCCAAAGAGAACTTCTCCTGCCTGACCCGACTGGACCACAACAGGGCCAGCTCCCAGGTACACACACACACACACACACACACACACACACACACGCACACGCACACACGCACAACTGTTGGGTATTAGTAAACTTTTAAAATACATTTTTAGTGACAATTGCAAGTGATAAATAATTGTCTTGTGATTTGAGAGACTCCTTCTTTTACTAAGTTTACTAATAAATAGAATCACTGCTCTGTCTGTCCCTCGCCTGCAGGTGGCGATGCGTTGCGGCGTGTCCTCTGACAAAGTGAAGAACGTCATCATCTGGGGGAACCACTCCTCCACCCAGTACCCCGACGTCCACCACGCCAAGGTCGAGGTGAACGGAGCCGAGACGCCCGCCTACGACGCCGTGAAGGACGAGACCTGGCTCAGAGGAGACTTCATCTCTGTGAGCGCTCGCCGCTTCTCGCCTGATTGATTCCCTTCAAGTTTTTTTTTTTCTTTCTGTCCTCTTCTCTAACCTCCTCCTCCTCCTCTTCTGTGTTCCTGCAGACGGTGCAGCTGCGCGGTGCCGCCGTCATCAAGGCCAGGAAGCTGTCCAGCGCCATGTCCGCCGCCAAGGCCATCTGTGACCACGTGAGGGACATCTGGTTCGGCACCAAGGAGGTCAGTGTGGACGGAGGGAGGACAAACGGAGACAAGGGCTCTGAATGTTTCAGTCTCACAGCGATAAACGTTGTAGCATTTTAGCTCACATGTAGCCTGAAGAAAGGTTTCAAGGACTTTTAGTATCTGGTAGACAAATAACAAGTCCCTTTTCAATTCAACCGTCAATGTCCAAAAAGACAGATTTTCCCATTTGTAACATTATGTCTTAAACTATATGTAGTCTTTTATCTGTTTGTTTTCTTTTAATTTAAGCTTTATTGGAGAAAAAATCCTATTATAGATGACATTTTTACAGCTGCAGCCTTTCAACAAAAGGTATAAATCTAGGTGTTTTTGCAGCACTGTGAGCACATTTGTCCACAGATTCCTCTTTTTGTCTTTCGGTCTTAACTAGAAGTTCTATTACATTTCTGCAGGCAGCATTCAGAATTTCTTCTAATTGTCAGCGTAGAAAATTGTTCCGGGCTGAACAATTTAATCTGAATTTTATTCAAATCGCAATATTTGTCAAAAAATGTGTCAAAATACCATTCTGCATTAATTCTGGTGCTGCAGAATTCTACAGACTTAAGAAAAAATCTTTGTCATTTGAACATATTTTCTAATGCAAATTAGAAATGAGAATAAATTATAAATCGCTTATATAAATACTGGAATTGCAATATCAGTCAAAATATTCACAATTAGATATTTTATTCAAGTCATTCGGACCCAAAAATGTATGAAACTCGATCTAGAGCATGAGAGGTCGTCAAAAGTTGAAACATGGCAAATGTAATTTCTCAGGACAGAAATGACCTCTTCCTGTTGTTATTTTTCTATTATTTCACAAAAAAAGACAATTTATTAAACTGGAGACCATTAATAAAAATTGGAAAGAAATCAGCTGTTCTGACAGCTGCACAGTGTCTGATATTTATGATGCTGCAGGACGTGTTGTTGTTGTTGTTGTTGTTGATAGAGACTGACTTGTTGTGTTTCCTGTCCACAGGGTGAGTTCATCTCCATGGGCGTGTACGCTGCTGGAAACACCTACGGCATCCCAGAGGACCTCATCTACTCGTTCCCCATCGAGATCAAGGTGAGTTCAACCAGTCAGCTGCAGCCGTAGGCGCTGATGTTTGTAGCTCATAAAGCTAAACCGCAAAATGGGGGGAAAAAAAGCTTCACCTCTGACCTTTCCTATTGTCCGTCCCTCACAGAACAAGACCTGGAAAATGGTCGACGGACTCCCCATCAACGACTTCTCCCGCGCCAAGATGGACGCCACGGCGGCCGAGCTGGTGGAGGAGAGAGACACCGCCCTGGACTTCCTGTCCCAGTGACTAACTCCTGCTGACCGACAGCAGCACTTAGATCCCCCGAAGGCTTGCTGCTCGCGGCTCTGACGAAGAAGAAGAAGAAGAACCCCTCCACTCTTATTAACCGTCCCAGCTGGCACCTGTGTGTCACCTGTGTGTCACCTGTGTGTGTGTGTGTGTGTTTTGTGTCTCTAGGCCACCTTTTTCAGGTTTTCAGAAAACCTGTTTCTGTTTAACCACCACAACCTGGCCTCCTCCGTCTGCAGGACGATAGATGATAACACACACTAGCTGCCCAGAAAAACTGTAACGGAAACATGTTATCACCAATAAAACCACATGGAAACTGACAGACAGAAATCATCTTCTCATTTATGTGTCTTTGATGTTCTGAAGTCTCATTATAGGAACTGATCACAGACGGTCACGATGAAAATCACTCTTATAAACCTTTAAGTTTGAATGCTACATAAAATGTTTTTCCTTAAATAGTGTACTAATTGCCCTACACCTTTAAACCCTACTTTAACACCACCCAGTCTGTTGTTAAAATACAGTCTGAAATATATCTTATTATGCAGCTTTAGCATACAATATGAAGAATACAGTATGTTGGTCATTTGACATATTTTGGCATCAGGAATTCTAATCCCAAACATAAAGAAAGCAGTGCCATTATGTGAGTACATTAGTAGGATTTGTTAACGCATATACATTATAAATGAGATTATCAGCAGTTCTATCGGCTTCTCTGTTCTACATTAAGCTCCAAAAGTGTTCACAAGAAGCCTTTTAAACCTCTTATCGTTGGAAAGTTTTATTTGTATGGAGCCGTTTTACAACAAGGCAATTTAAACGGCTTTACACGACATAAACATTTTGAAATTTAGTAGATTAAAATGAGATAAAATTGTGTATATATCTAAAAAAACAACAACTTTAAGTGCAATTTAAGATATCAGTTAATAGCTCCTTATTAAACTCAAGGAAATGTAAATGACTGTTTTAGGTCTCAATTTTAAAAAGACAGTTTATGAGACAGTTTAAGTTTTCTGGGTGTTTGTTTGTGATATTTGGTGCATAGACACTCGAGGCTCCTTCTCTATGTTTTCTATGATTCTTGGCTTCATATTTTTAGACATGAGGTTGAACTACTTAAGTCCATTCAGTACATGCGTGTCCTGATGAGGATGACTCTGCACTATATAGATGCTTTACCATCGTTTCAGCCTGAAAAACTGCCGGTTCAAAAGGGAATTAAATGTGATTTGAATTCAACACAAACACTGAAATCCAATCAGAAAACTTATCAGATTGATTTCTGTCTGCATTGAAATGATTTCTATCACGTCCTCCAGTGTTTTGCAGTGGATCATTTTAACCACATGGGGGCAGCATTGATTCATATTGAACACAAATGGACACCTGAGTGGGTTTGTCTGTGATCCTTAATTGTTTATTCACTTTTTTATTCATAATCTCAGGATTTTCAGAACATTATCACTCTTCTTATTTTTGTAAAAATTACAATAACAGGTTACTATATCCTCCACAATTTGTTTTGCAAATTGAGCTCAAGACTGATTATAAAGTCAGGACTATTTTTGTAGCTTTTTATGGAGTAAAAGTGTGTAACCCTTACGCTGCAGGTGTACCAAGTATGTTTTGGTCATTTTAAGTTAAAATATAGTAATAAAATATATAATAGAATACTATGCTGTGGTAGACTGGTGTACCCTACAGCAATGATATAATTAATGTTAAAAAATATAACAAAAACTAACATATAACTAACACATATAACTATATATATATATATATATATATATATATATATACACACACCTACTTCTACTTCTCCTTCCTGTTCCTGTTTAAGTTTATATATGAACGGTGGTGTGATAAACAGGTAGTAGAAGTAATAGTTGGTACAGGGGAAGTTGTAAAACTAAAAGTTGAATCAGTTAAATTAATAAAAATGGTTGAATTTGCATTAGAAGAAACATAGAATGAGTCCAAATTGGATGCAATTGAAACAAAAATGAATGAATTAGATATGAAACTGCCGTAAATTTGACAAAACATGAGTAAATTGTATAAAAAGCTTAATATATGTCAATAAATAAATAAAATATACATACAGTACCAGTCAAAAGTTTGGACACACCTTCTCATTCAATGGTTTTTCTATATTTTTATTTTTATTTATTTCTACATTGTAGATTAATATTGAAGACATCCAAACTATGAAGGAACACATATGGAATTATGTGGTAAACAAACAAATGCTCAACAAACCAGAATATGTTTTATATTTTAGATTCTTAAAGTAGTTGAATGAGAAGGTGTGTCCAAACTTTAGACTGGTACTGTATATTGTTATATATATATTATTATATACTATTTTCCAACCTTGTAGTGGATTTTTTTTTTTCCAGTTTGTTTACATGGTTTAAACAAACTATTATTATTATTGGATTTGTCCTTTAAACTAAATAAGCAACTTAAAAATTCAAATTCTTTGCATTATTATTATTATTATCATACTTAAGTTAAAGATCTGAATATATCTTCCACCAATTAAGTTTTTCTGATATATAGATTTAGTTAAATTGTAGATTAACATCTTGACATCCTTAACTGTTGAACACATTTTTATGTGGTAAACAAACAAATGCTCAACAAACCAGAATATGTTTTATATTTTACATTCTTAAAGTAGTTGAATGAGAAGGTGTGTCCAAACTTTAGACTGGTACTGTATACATACATATATATATATATATGTATGTTTCAATTAAATAAAGTAAATGTAGTTAAAAATAGAGCATCCTGGGTGGGCGGGACATGTTGTAAACTCCCTCTGACAGACAGCGTCTTCCACCAATCACCGTCCTTGTTTAAGCCTCTTGCGTGTGACGTCACTGGCGCTGAGTGACGCGCTGTCAGCTGCAGGAGGAGGAAGAGGAGCTGCAGAGAGTTTAACCTGTTCACTGCAGTCTGTCCGGTGGTCTGTCCGGTGGTCCGGTCCGGTGGTCCTCAGTGGTCCTCAGCTGTCCGGTCCCTGCTCTCTCTCTGTGCTCAGGTGGGTGACGTAATGTGGCTCCTGTGGCTGCTGTGCACGAAAAGTTTGTCCAAAAAAACATGTGTGTCTGCAGCACGAACCTGCTGCTCACTGTGTGTGTGTGTGTGTGTGTGTGTGTGTGTGTGTGTGTGTGTGTGTGTGTGTGTGTGTGTGTGTGTGTGTGTGTGTGTGTGTGTGTGTGTGTGTGTGTGTGTGTGTGTGTGTGTGTGTGTGTGTGTGTGTGTGTGTGTGTGTCTGTGTGTGTGTCTGTGTGTGTGTGTGTGTGTGTGTGTGTGTGTGTCTGTGTGTGTGTGTGTGTGTGTGTGTGTGTGTGTGTGTCTCTGTGTGTGTGTGTGTCTGTGTGTGTGTGTGTGTGTGTGTGTGTCTGTCTGTGTGTCTGTGTGTGTGTGTGTGTGTGTGTGTGTGTCTGTCTGTGTGTGTGTGTGTGTGTGTGTGTGTGTGTGTGTGTGTGTGTGTCTCTGTGTGTGTCTGTGTGTGTGTGTGTGTGTCTCTGTCTGTGTCTGTGTGTGTGTGTGTCTGTCTGTGTGTCTGTGTCTGTGTGTGTGTCTCCGTGTCTGTGTGTGTCTGTGTGTGTGTGTGTGTGTGTGTGTGTGTGTCAGTGTGTGTGTGTGTGTGTGTGTGTGTGTCTGTCAGTGTGTGGGTGTGTGTGTGTGTGTGTGTCAGATAGAGATCAATAGACTCCCACAAATTCTTAAAAATATGCAAAGATACATACAAGATATTTAAATATACACACAAAGATGGCCTAAAGACTAATATTCACATCTAGCACATATTCCTGTGATACATTTATACAACATTACTTTCAGTATTCTTCAACTTAAGTAAAAAGTTGAAACTCTAAAACCACAATGTATAAATATTCCACTAGAAGTAAAAGTCCTCATTTCCAAGCTGTTACTTAAGTAAACGTTTGTAAGTATTATTGGAAAAATGTAAATAAAGTATGAATAACTATGCAGTGAAATGTTTCCTGTCAGTGTTTCACTATTATACATGATGTTTCTGGGTTAATAATATGGCTGCATTCATGTGTATGTTGCATTTTAATGTTGTAGATGTTTAAGTTTAACTTCTACTGCTAAAAAAAACACGTCATCCTTCAGTTTATCAGAAACATTAACATTTAAATACACCACTTTTTGAGATATGTTGTTTTCACAAGACAGAAAGGACATGAAAAATGATTTAGTGAGCTGGAGTGGAGCACAAGTAGAAAGCTGCATAAAATGGAAATAAGTACAAGTACCTCTGAATTTATAGTCAGTACCTGAGTACATTTACTTAGTTACAATGCAACACAGGTTACTTCCTTTCTTAACAGTGTTGCAAAGTGCAATTACAGTTACAACACAGAAATAAGATATTTAAAAGAAAAACCCACTGCAATATAAAACGACATGAATATGATTTAAAAAAGAGTCGAATAAAATATAACAAATAAGTGAAATAAGTTAAGAAATCAGGCTCCCTCAAACAAATATTTATACAATAAAAATACAATAAAAATGAAACAAACACAAATTGGTTTAGGATCTAAGACATAAAATAGTACAGAAGTTAAATATATAGGAATAAGATATAATAATTATAAAACCAATGATATATATTTGTGGTGGACGGGTGCACAGTGAATGCAGATTAATTAACTTTAACGTAAACAGGAATGTGGTAAATGTAAATGCATCATGAGAGATGAATTAAAGTGCCATCTGTGTGAATTTGAGAAGTAAACTTAATCGTCCTTAAACAGTCTACGCCTGTGATAGTTTAAAGGGAATTAAAATACTGTGAACTCAACTTCAACTTCTGAACTTCCTAACTTCTCATCTAATAAACTACCGGTCCATCGAGGTTTCCTCAAACTCACTTTGATGATTCTCAACACGTGTTTAAAGACTAAGAATAAGTATTGAGTTCACCTTTAACACAGAAGCTGTGAAGGTAAAGGTCACTGTTACAAACTCACTGGGGAGGTTATTTGATACTTTATTTATAACATTTGAAGTTCAAGGAAGAAATTAAAGGAAAAAAATGTACAATTAACAAAGTTAAACTACGGTTATCAACATGAAAAAATATACTATTTGACCTTTTTCTTCACGGCGTTTGTGAGAGATGTCAGACATATTTAAGATATTTATGGCTGCTACTACACTTATTTCCGTAATCATTTATCAGTCAATTATATATAAATGACTCTTTTAGTGTCATAAACGGTGATACCTGTCCATCTAAATTCTCAGAGCCCAAAGTTTACAACGTTACAAAATAGTGAAAGGTAAATCATCATCATCATCATCATCATCATCATCAGAGGTGAAGGAAGTATTTGGAGCGTTTACTCAAAGGTGCATAACCAAATGTCTGAAATTGAGGGATTGACTCCACATGGCTCTCAACATGTCAGCGGCTAACAAGGACACACAGTGCTGACAGTCGCAGTTTATTTATGAGAGCACATTATACTTATGTACGCTAACATTATCTTTACACAGCAAATAGTTGTTTTCTGCTTTATTAATGCTCACATTTATTAGAAGTAGGAATACCACAGTGTAGAAATACTCTGTTACAAGTAAAGGTCAAAGTTTTACTTCAGTAAAAGAACATAAGAATTATCATCAAAATATACTTAAAGTACCAAAAGTCAAAAGTGCTCATTTTGCAGAATGGACACGTTTCAGAATAATAATAGAAATTATACTTTTCACTGATGATCAGATTTTATGAAGCTGTTGTTTGTGCTTAATAAAAACATTTAAAAAAAAAACTAATCAACTGTAAAATTGTTATTCTGTCAATTTATTGATTAACCAGATTATTGTTTCAGCACTAATTGTTTTCTTAATTGTGTTACAAACCGAAACTAACTCATTTACATTTAAAGCACTCTGGAGTGTGTGTTACGTGGAGTGGGCAGAACGCACACGCACACACACACACACACACACACACACATACATACATACATACATACACATACACACACTTCCTGGCTGTGTGTGATTGGTGTGTGTGTGTGTTTGTGGGCCGGCCTTGTGTTGAGCTCAGACTCAGAGCAGCAGATCTGTGATCTTCCTCTGAGTTGAGGATGAGGAGGACGTCTGTTGTTCTCTGACGGCTGCTGGCTTTGGTTGTTTTTATCTTTGGGACCATTCTTTCTCTTTTATCACACACATGGATTCACTGTGAGCCAAACACACACCTGCCTGCTGCTTCCTCTGCACAGATCTAATCATTACTGCCTGTTGTTTGTAAGCAGACTGTGGTAAAATGTCTCTAACTGTAGCCGGTAAGTTTACGTTCAGGTTGTTGAAGCAAGATTTTGGGACTTTTTTTTGGAGTGTGTGATTAGACTTTTGTCTTTAAGGATGTTACTGTTTGGTTTTCTGACTTGGTGTATTATGTAAACAATATTTAGGAGGTTAAAGTACAAAAATGCTTTTGATTTAAGAAAAATATACTGTTAAATGCATCATAAAATATATGAAATCAATTTTATCCTCAAAATTCTGAAGAACGTTTACGTCATTGAACTCCAGAAACCAAAACACAAGGAGTTAAAATCATCAGCAGTTGACTTCAGATAGCAGCTTTAATTGTTTAACGATTTGTTTAATGTAATAACAATAATAATAATAATAATAAAAGTCTTAATGTCTAATATCTAGTAGGACAGCAAGACTTTGTAAGAACATGTTTGTGTCATTGAATGAATTGGTAAAAGGTGAACTTAACATTTGAACTTAAATTGGTAATAGAGAATTTCTTTTTAAAGTTTGCAACACCTTAACTTTGAAAACCCTTAACTTAAATCATTGTATTTAAGTTAATGCAGTGAATCTATGTAACTGTTATGGTGAGGAACTGAATACGTGTTTGGCACTTCACCAGTTTAGTCATTCATTTAATGAACAAATAAAAAATATATGTCCATTTGGCATTACTAAGGCAGGTACTTTTTATGCAAATAGGTCGTGTATTGTAAGTTTGTAGAAAGTAATTGTTTTGATGTTATTTTTTTCTATTATCTTCTATTGTACAGCTGTTTTTTTGGGGAGTAATTGTTGCTGATGTGATTACGTACAGACTGAAATAAATGTTAGCTTCAAATAAAACAAACTCCTACTAAAGGATGGTAGCCTGTATGTTGAGATCTTAAAGGTACAACGTTTTCAATTCACACATTTTGATACTAAAGTTATGCAATTTGTTCAACTGATTCCAGGTTGTTCAAGGTCAAATCAGATATATTTAGACTGCACATATTTTGCGGCGATATTATTTATATAACATTTTGACCATTTTCATGTGAGAAAATTTAAAATAATGTATGTCAGATATAGTTTAAACAAACAAAATGTGCAAACAAAAATAAATTTGTGTTAGTTGATTCTTCATTTAAAGCCAACAAAGTCATTGTGAAGAGCTTTCTGTTTTAAATACTGTCTGAGTCAAAGCTTTTCTTCTCAGTCTTTGGTCTCTAATGAAAAAGTGAAGTTAAACTTAAGCTCTGTGTGTGTTATCTGTTCAGACCTGACCAGAGGAGTGATGACGGAGTTCCAGGAGAAGCTCCGTCAGCAGCATGAGGAGTCGATGCACCGCGAGCTGGAGGCGCTGCTCTCTACCGCCAACAAGGCCGAGGCAGAGGTGAGAAAAAACTGTGGCTCCCCAACTCCATCTCCTCCACCCAAAAAATAAAAGATTATATCTGAAACGACACAGAGCTGTAATGTTTGAAAAGTGTTTGTTAGACTAAGCTTGAGCTCCCAATTACTCTACATATTTCTAAACAAGATTAAACTTCATTGTAATACATTGTTTCTTAGAAAATGTATGCCAGACCTCATCAAATGTCTCTGGTTTGGATATTCATTAGCTTCATCTAAGAAGTGGACGTAGTCATCGTGACATCACTCGTTGGTTTGTGGACTGTGGATTTGAAGCCTCAATCTTGGCATTTTGGCAGTCGCCATCTTTGATTTTGGCCGTCACAATATTGGCTTTTTGCAACCAGTGTACAGAAAAGACTGTATTTGGAATGTGGAGGAGTGATGTAGAGACACTGTATACGGCTGTGGTAGCAGCCTGTCAATCACAGTAAGCCCGCCCTAAAGCATACCCTGCTTTATGGTCTATTTAGACCATAAACTCATGTTTACAGTGTTTACTGAGGGAATAAATCAAGAGAGAAGTAGAGTCATTTTCTCATAGACTTCTATACAACCAGAGGAGTCGCCCCCTGATGGATGTTAGAGATAATGCAAGTTTATGACATGAATCGGCCTCACTTTTCAGAAACAGACATATGCCTGTCAACTAATCACTGTAATCCAGTGTTGAGGGATAGACTGATAGTTTCCATCTATACCTTCTCAGTCTAAAACCTTCTGTCTTATATTACTTTGTTTTTTTGCTTTAATTCATGTTAAACTGGAATACATTTAGTTTTACAGCTTTTTTCAAGGTCGTAAATGTTGATTTTGGATTATTGGGGCACACGAGGTAATAAGTGTCGTGGGCTAATGTATCTCTCACAAATATTTGTAAAGTGTTGCATACAGAGAGTCCATTCGGCCAACTTATCACACAGATAAAACATCCACTCTGTTGCGAGAGTCTTGGCCCGCTGGTAGAACATGAGGTGAACGACCCTGAGAACACACACACATAAACGTACACACACTCATGTACTGCTGCAGTGAACTGGAAAATATTGAAGACAAGCTAAACATTTCAAATCTGTTGAGCTGCAGCAGTCGATCATATTAAAGCTGGAAAAAAACTTTTTAACAGACCTAAAATGTAACGTTAAAGACACTCTGATACAAGATTTAGATATTTAGTGTTTTTCTTTTTCTCAATAAATCCCACAAAAAGAGCCAAACCAACAGTGAATGTTTCTACTAACAAGTATTGTGTTTGTATCAAAGCCTGATGTATTTTTCTTCCTCTGTTCCATGGAGCTCCATTAAAAACACATCAGTGAGCCTCACTGTTGTTCCTTCATCACCATGAACACACACACTGTAGTTTAGTTTGACTCAATCGCACACACACACACCGTCCTGCTGCCACAAACACTCACTAGAGCACCAACTGTGGTTTCATACGCCGCTGAAAATAGTCCCTAACAAATGCATTTCCTTCTGTTTGTTTGATTAAAAATTACAGTGACCAGCTGTTTTCGAAAAAAAAAAAAAATCTAAATTAAACTGTATATTTATGTTTATCTAATCTTTAAAAAAAAAAATACATGGGATTTGTTGACCATAAGAAAAAACATAGAAAATATCCTTAGACAAACGTGTTAACAGGTTCCTTTTTCTTTTTTGTAAATCATCATCCTTTATTATTGGTTTTATTTTGTCCCCTTGTGAGTAATTTGACCCCTGAGTGTCTTCTGAATGGCCTCTTCTCTACTTATTCACACAGTAGTATCAAAAATAGGCTTTACCATGTGGTTATTTAATGTTCTAGATTATTATTTATTGAACTACAAGAATTGTGATCTATATCATTATCGAGAAATGACCTTATTATAAAATGTTTTGGCCGTATCGCCCCATTTTACCTGCTTTAAACAGAACAACAAGACCAAAATGTTTGAAGTTTTTCTGATGTTTGGTTTGTTCTCTCTTCCAGATCTCCAGAAAAGATTTCGATGGCTTCAAGACGCTCTTCCACAGATTCCTGCAGGTCAAAGGTCCCGCGGTCGACTGGGCCAAGATCAACCGGCCGCCGGAGGACTCGGTAAGCAGCAGACAGAAACAGGTCACACTGTTTAACCAGAGGCCATCGGTCTCGTGTTGCACCTCTCTGTGCTGTGATCCAAGGTCAGTGCTCATACTGAGTGTTAACCGACTGTGCAGAACATCCGGCTGCTTTGTCGTAGATCCAACTCGCCGCATAAAGAATGAACTGGTGGTTGGCTTGTTACCTAACAACATGTAAATCAGACAGCTTTGGAGTGGAGGGAAGGTGTGTTTCTTCTCTTTTGTTGGAGCTGGACAAGAGTTTGAAACTGTATTTATTGTCGACACATAAGGGGTTAACGACGAGATAGATATTGAGAAAAAACTTAAAATACGTGCATTCAGCTGTCTTTGTACAAGTGAAGGAATATGCAAGTACTTTATTTTCACAGAATATGCTGAACTACTTTAAGTGCTACATTTAGAAACAATAAGCGACAGAGAAAGAGTTTTGCTTCATTTGGTTTTATGGGCCAAGGTGAAGTTTGAACAAATGAGGGGATAGTGCAAAGACAGGAAGCATCAGTAACAAACAAAAAAAGCTAGGCCTATAATAAATAATTATACAGTTAAAAAGCGAAATGTAACTGTACGGCTGAACCCACATTATCCGTTGTAAAATATTGATATTGAAGAGTTTCTTTGATATTGCAGATGAGTGAATTGTCAGTTTCTACTGAAGCAGTGTTGATGCAGGGAAGGAAGGAGCTCTGGTTCCTCTCCTTCACACACCACGAGTGAAGCAGCCCGTCACTGAAGAAGCTGTTTACATAGTCTGCATGCTTTCTTAATTTAGACTTCATGGGGCAAGATTTAAAATGCGCTTTTTGTCGTCCCTTGTGTAGTTTCACCATGTCAGACCTACGTCGGTGACATCTGCCGTCGGATCATAATTACGTAGTTTAGTGAAAGTGGAGTCAGATTCTCTGAGCACCTCAGTTTCCTTTTCCTTACTCCTTATGAATTCTCCTTCACGTCTTTCCTTGACTTCATGACGTTTTCCATCGAGGTTAAAAAAAAAGTGATTAAAAAAATGTTAGGAGGTAATTTTTTTTACTTTTCAACTGTAGCCTGAGACACAAGTACAAAATAAACGTTCCTAGTAGTAGGTTTAACTAAAAGTACAAAGTTTTAGCATCAAAATATGCTTAAAGTACCCAAAGTAAAAATATTCATTACACAGAATGGCCTCCTTTAGAGTAATATATTTTAGATTATAGGTTAATAATTATTGATACATTGATGTGTTAAATCACTGTCAAGGTGGAGCTATTTTTTATTCTGCTCTGTATCCTGTGAATATCCCCCCGGAATCAATACATTTTTTATCTTAATCTATAATATTACATCCTATTTTATTTGTTAAATATATTTTGTATTATTAATCCAGACATGCAAAGTTACTAAAGTTTTAAATAAATATATAGTAAAATAAAAACTACAGTTTTTCTCTCTAAATTGTAGTGATGCAAAAGTATAAAGTAGCACAAAATGTATATTGTCAAGTGAAGAACAAGTACCTCAAAATTGTACTTAGGTACTGTACTTGAGTAAATATACTCAGTTACTTAAAGTCTGAGTGAAATGTGAACCTTTACGGGCCTGTGTATTGATTTATTGAGTTTCAAAATAAAGGAGATTTTTTTCCCACCATCGCTCCCAAAACAAAGTGAAAGAAAGAAAGAACACAGTTATTGTTTGGAATATAATCAAAGCAGTTCATCTAGAGTCGTGGTGATGCCATGAATGAGTGAAATGTACACCAAAGAGATCAAGACAGCCATTAACTTGCTTCTTCAAGTGTAAATCCAACTCTAGACTAAACATGTCCTGGATGTAAATGGAAGCACGGAGAAGAAATTTATCCGTCTGATCATCTGAGGAGCAAAAACAATTTGGGACTGTTCCTGCTTCAGAGACAAGCTAACGTAACCAGATCTGAGGACGGAGAACATTCAGGCTACAGCCAACTATTTATCGTCATGGTGACATTTCACACACACACACACACACACACACACACACACACACACACACACACACACACACACACACACACACACACACACACACACACACACACACACACACTCTCTGTCCACCGCTCGGTGTTCCCTAAATACCCGAGTACAGTGAAGGTTAGGACTAAGAATAGTTTTGACCGCCGCAGCATTCGACGGTCAGCTTTTATGGCGGTGAGGTCAGACAGACGGTGACATTTGTCTCCTGTTGGACTCCGCACGCTGCTGGACACCCACTTGTCTTCATGTCCACCCCTCCATCCCCCCCCTCACCCCCTTATTACCTCACCCCCTTATTACCTCACCCCCTCACCCCTCCAGTGTTACCCACACGGTCCCAACATCAGCTGTTAACAATGACCAGATCCAACAGGACAGCGTTATCGTCATGAAGGCAAATCACAGGATATGAAACATGATACAGTGCTCTTATGCAACACACACACACACACACACACACACACACACACACACACACACACACACACACACACACACACACACACACACACACACACACACACACACACACACACACAAAGGCGGATTGAATTCACAACAAATGAGAAGCTTAATTACAAAGTAAAAGCACTTTAGTATCTAACCAGAAGTGCAAAAAAACAGTGAAGTGCAGAGTACAAATATTTAGAACAAACAGTAAGGAGTAGATTTATGAATGAACTTCAATACAGTATATAGAGCAGTAATAGTGATAGTTAGTGATACATTATACATTACATACTGCATAAATAGCTGTGGGTATGACTACGGTGTATGCTCTGTAGATCACATATAAACTGTATACTGTATGTATAAATATATATTTATACATAGTAGATTGGATGACCGCTACTCGAGATATGCAAAGGACATGCACACAGGCAGACAGACAGGCAGACAGGCAGGCAGGCAGGCAGGCAGGCAGAGAGACAGACAGACAGGCAGACAGGCAGACAGAGAGACAGACAGAGAGACAGACACCTTGCTTTATACTTCAATTTTGATTATGCTAATATTTTCTCACTTTCATTCAGTATAAAATGAATAAAGTGTGAAGAAATGCAGGAATTTAACTTGTAACAGAGTATTTCTGCAGTGCAGTATTACTATTACTGAAGTAACAGATCTGAGTACTTCGAATGATTTTCCTTTTTCTGATATTTGAATGAAATAGAAGTACCTAATAAATCTTTAATACATTTTTAATTTTTACATTTTTAAGAAATTGTTTACCCAAATAAAAATAAAAAAATCTTCTCTTTTACCTTAATGATGTGTAGACATGTAGATCGTTTTGAAATCATTGGACTGAGTTCTCTGCTTCAATCCGAGGGAGTTTTTTTATTTTATTTTAAGAAAGTTTATTAGAAATTGGAAAAATAAGCTGAAATTAAGAAATTCCATTAATTTACAGGATTTGTTTTATTTTGCCGTTGACGAACACTGTTGTTATTGGATGGAGAATGAACAAGTTAATTCACAGTGCTGCTGTAGTAAAGTCTTGATTATATCACACACACACACACACACACACACACACACACACACACACACACACACACACACACACACACACACACACACACACACACACACACACACACACACAGTGTCCATAAATACACTTGTCATGTGCTGGTGTTGAGCTCTTAAAGGTCAGGTCTGCTGCTCTGGACCGGATTAAGTCAAACTGTTTACTGATTTATTTGTTTTATTTCCTCCTCTGTCATCAGATCTGGTTCTGGTAGCTTGTTTCTGAAGCATGAAACTCATTCTTTAATAGCTTAATCATTAAAAGTCCCACTTTAAAGAAGAGTCCCTTTCATCTCTGTGCATCCAGTATAGAGAACCAGGGCCTGTTTAGCCCAGCGTAGCACTGTCCTTTAATTATACTTCATCAAGCCATTTATTCATTAAAAAAACTTTTATTAATAACGAATGAACTCCAATACAAGAGTGCTGCATTCAACCTTCCCTTCACAGATGTTTATAATGTTCTGTTTTTGGTGTTTTTTTGGGGTGTTGATTTAACTTTCTGGACATAATTAGTGCTGCTGTCAAATTTTTTGTTTCTATTATTTATTCCAACATAGTTCTGCAAGGACGAAATCATTTTTGTAGGCCAATCGGGAGGTTAGCATTGCATGCTCATATTTGTAGATATGTTTATTCTAGTGTCTAAATATTTTTTTCTCAAGGCATTTAAATGTTCTGAGACTTTTGTCAAAGCCCTCTGACTGATTTCAGCTCCAACTGTGTCTGTTTTTTAGACTATTTCAGTCTGTACATTTATTTATTTATTTATCCTTCGATCCATTCTTAGTTTAGATTATATGGAGTCATTGGAGGCTTCGTTGTTCACGTTTAAATACGTGAAGTTACGGGTTGTGATCACTTTTCAAAGTAAAACAAGGTTCCTGAAGTCTTGACTTAACATAAAAACTCTTCCATGTTTAAACTATCTGATGATAAAGTTGATAAATAAACAGCTAGTTCATCTCTCTGAGGTTGATAATCAGAGTAAAACCAGGTTGTCTCGTCTTCTAACAGCTGACGTGTAAAACAAACTGTTTGCTTTCAGTCGGCCATCAACCTTAACCTCAGTCTGTTCCCGTTTACCTGCAGAGTTACAGTGTTTCAGTTCATACTGTCAGTTACCCTCTGAGGTCAGGGTTAAACATATATGTAGTAATTCAATTCACAAGAGTGCTTCCACTCAAATGGCTTTCCTTAATAAAGTCTATCTTATATTTAGTTCCCAAAGCTCTCTTTGTTTAGCAGTGCAGTAACTTCTGGTGCAAAAGCTTTGCTACATCATTCATTTGGTTTTAAAACTGCCAGAAGCCACAAGCAAATATTCATTTTATAAAACTGCAGCACAGATAAATTTAAACCTGCTCTGTGCATGTTTTTGCAGGTGTGGATGAGTACAATGTGACACTTAGTGGACAAACTCATGAGTGCACGAACATTTTAAGGAGTTAGTTAGTATAAAAAATAGTGAGGGAGAAGGCAACAAAAATAATCTTAATATTTAAAATATACAGTGGTTAGAAATGCAGACACAGCAGACAGAAAACAATCCTTCTAAGTGATGCTTCTTTATTTGGTCTGATTAGACATCAAAACATTTTATTTGTGTCCAAATATGACAATAAAACTAAATTTTAAATAGAGAAGTAACATGTTCAGGTAACAAAAAAGTTACTTTTATGACATTGCATGCTATAACTATTGTATAACATTTTTAATGATTTCTTTGACATACTTAACTATGACTTATTTATGACATTTTTAGAAATACCAGACTATGACCTTTTATATGACTAACTATAGTCTGACTTTTTCAGACATATTTTACTAAAACTTTCTCATGACATACTATACTATGACATGTTTATGTCTTTTTTTCGACATGCTATACTTGGACTTTATTATGACATACCATAATATGACTTTTTGATGATTTCTCATCTTGTATCACGATATCTATATAATATATAAATAAAGATATATTGCCCAGCCCCAGCAGCATCACATTAGGAAGAGGTTTTTAGTCAAAAACTGTCGTATTGTCCCTTTAAATGTGTGCGTGTCTCTGCCGTGTCTGCTCAGATCCAGCCCTACGAGAAGATCAAGACGAAGGGTCTCCCCGACAACATCTCCGCCAGCCTCAACAAGCTCGCCGTGGTCAAACTGAACGGCGGTCTGGGAACCAGTATGGGCTGTAAGGGCCCCAAGAGTCTGATCAGTGTCCGCAACGAGAACACCTTCCTGGACCTGACCGTCAAGCAGATCGAGGTAGAGTCAAAGACACAGAGACGCCACAACAAACCCCTCTGAGTCTTCAGAACCTCAGAGGTTGAACTGAACTCTTCTTCTTCTTCTTCTTTTGTTGTCGTTTTCAGCATCTGAACAAAACCTTTAACGCCGACGTGCCGCTCGTTCTCATGAACTCCTTCAACACCGACGAGGACACAAAGAAGATCCTGCAGAAATACAAACACCACCGCGTCAACATCCACACCTTCAACCAGAGCAGGTGCAGCACACACACACACACACACACACACACACACACACACACACACACACACACACACACACACACACACACACACACACACACACACAGACACAAATGGGGGAACAGGGAAGGTAAAACAACCTACCGATTATCATTATTATTAGTATTTATTATATTATTACTACATTGATTGGCTATCTCTACTTCATTATGTTCAACAAAAACAAAATGCCAGATAACATGATGATCAAACATCATGTTTTTGACCGGTGTATTTGATTTGTGTCTGCAACACATTAAGCAGTCTGTTTTCTGTTTTCTGTTTTTATCTGTCAATTTTTATGAAATAAAAGCGAAATTTGAAAGTCAGCACAAACTTACAGTAGTGACGAGGGCTGGATAAACTGTATTTCTTTTTAAAATTGTGCCTAAATGTCAGTACCAATACCAACATTCTACCTTCTTTTTTAGATTTAGTTAATTTAGAGAAATCGTCTTTTTCTGCTGCTAAACTTTCATAAATAGCTTCATATTATTAAAGAAACCAAACCTTTCAAATGTTTAAAGTCCAAACAGAAGCAGCCGTTCATGAAAATAACTTGGAACCTTTGGATAAAAATGTTTTAATGAATAAGTAACTTTCTGATCAAAGAGCAAGTAAAGATGATCATGAATTTACATTTAAGACTTTTTCAATACTGAGTGCTATGATCACATTTTGGTTGGTACCCAAGAGGTTTTGAGGTTTGATCCCCAGCTCTGTTAGTGACCAAAAAAAGGTAAATTTGAAAGGAATCTGAGCTTGAACAACTTTTTATTTTCATTAAATTGTTATCTAAAAAAGTTTCCTTTGCAAACACACAAATGCACATTTCTGTTTTGTCAAATTTTGATGCAACATAAAACAGACTTTCCTTGAAGTTTGACATCATTGATCGTTTGCAGGTATCCGAGGATCAACAAGGAGTCGCTGCTGCCGATCGCCCAAAACATGGGGATGAGCGGTGACAACGGGGAGGCCTGGTACCCGCCGGGTCACGGAGACGTCTACGCCAGCTTCTCCAACTGCGGGCTGCTGGACAAACTCATCGCCGAGGGGAAGGAGTACATCTTCGTGTCCAACATCGACAACCTGGGCGCCACCGTCGACCTCTTCATCCTCCACCACCTGATGAGCCAGCCGGCCGACAGGCGCTGCGAGTTCATCATGGAGGTCACCGACAAGACCAGAGCTGACGTCAAGGTGGGTTCAGGTTTTATTGTCTGTGTGATGATCTCGTCGAGGCGTGGCGAGGTTCTGCTCGGCCTCTCATCACTTCCTGTTTCCTCCTCCCTGCAGGGCGGTACGCTGATCCAGTACGAGGATCGCCTGAGGCTGCTGGAGATCGCTCAGGTACCGAAGGCCCACGTCGACGAGTTCAAGTCCGTCACCAAGTTCAAGATCTTCAACACCAACAACCTGTGGATCTCGCTGCCCGCCATCAAGAGGCTGCAGGAGAAGAACGCCATGGACCTGGAGATCATCGTCAACCCCAAGGTGACGGAGACTTTACTCATGAATTCATTCATATATTTACAGCCATGAGGCCTTAAGGCTGTTTACACATGACTGCTGTCACTGTGGATGAAGTGGGTAAACCTTTATTTTACTCCATCATTTCCTAATCATTTTCCACAAAGTTCCCTTTAAAATCTAATTGGCAACTTTTATGTAAAATACAGTTTTTAGTGATACACATCCAATTAATGAACTCCAGTCAACAGCAGGTCAGCCGGACATTTAAATAAGTAAAATTTGTCGGCTGTCAATTAGACAAATCTATGGCAAATAGATCTTATGAAAACAAAGTAATGAATCAATTAATAATATATCTTTCTTTCAAGAAAAAAACTGAAATGTTGCTATATGCAACTATAATGTAGCTATAGATTTAGTTTGTCCCAAGAAACTTCTGAGGAAATCATAGGAAAAATACATGAAGTGTACCTGTAAAATAAATAATTACAGGAATGCACAACTTCGCTTTTTTTATGGATTTAATATTTCAAAGCTCTGACCATATCAAACCTAACACACATTATGATAATGCACTTATGCAGGAAAAACTAAGAACAGTTCTGACTTTTTAATGTAAATTTATTTTTTACAGTCAAGTAAATCAAAAAGCTTCACAAACAAACTTTGTCTTTCATAGAGCATTTTGTGGCAGAATTTTTATTACATAAGACACATGACAAAAGGCATAAAGTAAATTCTAGCTGTGCTACTTGCGTGTGGGTGAGGGACGTTTTTCAATATTTTGAGTTTTTGAAAACAGTTTCCTCTGTCACTGATACGCTGAATAAGGAAAATAACCTCATACAACCCCACTCCAAAAAGTCCAAACTATCCCTTTAATGTGGGATTTATTCATATATATAAAAGAATGACCATCACCGAACCCTGAAAAAGACGTTATCCTGTGTCACATTACCTCACTTGCAGCCTGTGATTTGTTGTGTAGAGTCTTATAATTAGATTGTATTTAATGTGACAGGGGGTACGTTTGCAGTTAAGCCTGAAAATGTTCAGATTTGAAAAAACTTTCTCTGTGTCACAGGCTAAATGTAAGAAGACTGAGTTGATGCTGTCGTTTCCTGCTCTAACATTAACACATGTATTTCTCTCCAGACGTTGGACGGCGGTTTGAACGTCATCCAGCTGGAGACGGCCGTGGGCGCCGCCATCAAGAGCTTCAACAACGCCATGGGCGTGAACGTCCCCCGCAGCCGCTTCCTGCCGGTGAAGACGTCGTCCGACCTGCTGCTGGTGATGTCCAACCTGTACAGCATGGACGCCGGCTCGCTCACCATGAGCAAGAAGAGAGAGTTTCCCTCCACGCCGCACGTCAAGCTGGGCAGCTCCTTCACCAAGGTCAGCAACGACTGGACGACACGAGCAGGGAAACATTTAAATACATGTTTGTTTTACTTCTTTATACAGAAGCCAAGAGCAGACATCTGATTGTCATAAGATCAGGAGTTCATAATTAAATCTAATGATAACAGTCATTATTTTCTGTTATTTTATTAGAAATATTGAATGTTAAGTTTCTTGAGATGAATATCTTGTTATCTTAATCTCGCACTCTTTGTTTTCTCGTGATATTGGCTTTATTTACTCATTATTTTAAGAAACCAAAGTCATTTTTTCATGATAATGGAATCATTTTCTTGTTATCTTGAGAAAACTTATTTAGTTTTTTTTTTACCTGGAGATAGCAAGATAATTATCAGGTAAAATAACAGGATATTAAAAAAAAAGATTAGTTCCCTGGGATAAAAATTCCTCTTTTCTCACCTTATTATTATTCTCATGTTGTAGCCTCTGTTTTCTTGTAATAATGGTTTCATTATTTCAAGAAGGCAAAGTCCTTTGTTCATTTTTTTCGATTTCTTAAAAAAACAAAAAGGTTGTTTTATCCTTTTATCATTCGAAAACAAAAACCTTTGAGATAACAAGATAATTATCAGGTAAGAGAACAGGATATTTATCGGAAGAAAAATATTTCTTGAACTAAACAAGTTCTCTTACCTGATAATTACCTTATTATCTTTATTTAGCAACAATAGTTTCATTGTTTCGTTATTTCAGGAGGCAAAGTTTTTCATCATATTGGAATAATGTTCTGGTTTATTCTTGTTATCAAGCGAAAACAAATGTTAACAACGAGATAACAAGATAATTATATCATCTCAGATAACAGAATATTTGTCTACCTTTTAATTTCTTATGATAACGAGTGAATAGTTCCACCATAACCTCGATTACTTAAAATAATATGGCTTAAATATTGCAGTAACCGCTCACGGTTTCACTTTATCAATCTCCTCTGATAAATGATCTGATTGAAAGTCCTAACAGGTAATAATTAATGTAACGTCTACTTTAACGTTTATTATATCAAAGTAGTTTAAGGGTTTTCTTAATACTGCTCCAGAGTGTTGACGTGTTGGAACATGTTTTATTTGTTTGTGCTGATCATAAATAAATAAGAAGAACTATTTCCAGACTTTGACATTTAACTCAGTTATATTGTTGCTGTTTGTTCTGCAGGTTCAGGAGTTTCTGTCCAGGTTTGAAAGCATCCCGGACATGTTGGAGCTCGACCACCTCACCGTGTCGGGAGACGTCACCTTCGGAAAAAACGTCTCTGTGAAGGTAAACAACATTTAATGCTGCACTTCTAATTGTTGGTATAAAAAAGAAGTCTACATTTTAGATAAAGATTAGCGATTTGAGTGTTCTTACAGGAGAGCAGCTAAGCCTTTACTCAAAGTTCACAATTTCTGACAATTCGTCTTTGTTATCTGACCTTTTAAAAAATTTGTAAGCCATGATTGATAAGCTTAAGAAAAAACATGTGATGCATATTGGTCAGGTAATGACGTTCTTTCCAAATTCACATCCTCCTTTTTAAAGCCATCTCTTCCACCAAGATCTATTTGTTTACTGTCAAAATGAGTCATAGTACTGTATGTCGAAAAAAGTAGATAAAAGTCATAAAAAAGTCATAGTATAGTAATGTGATATTAAAGTCATAAAAAGAAGTGATAGTATAGTAAAGTTTTAAAAAAAGTCATAGTATAGTATGTCGAAAAAAGTCATAGTATAGTATGTTGAAAAAATTCATAAAAGTAATATTAAACTAAATTCATAGTATAGTATGTCGAAAAAAAGTCATAGTATGTCGAAAAAAGTCATAGTATAGTATGTCGAAAAAAAGTAAAAGAAAGTTCATAGTATAGTATGTCGAAAAAATGTAAAAAAAAATTCATAGTATAGTATGTCGAAAAAATTTAAAAAAAAAAAGTCATAGTATAGTATGTCGAAAAAAATGTAAAAAAAAAAAGTCATAAAAGTCATAGTATAGTATGTCGAATAAAGTCATAGTATAGTATGTCGAATAAAGTCATAGTATAGTATGTCGAAAAAAGTCATAGTATAGTGTCGAAAAAATGTAAAAAAAAAAGTCATAGTATAGTATGTTGAAAAAAGTCATAAAAGTAATATTAAACTAAATTCATAGTATAGTATGTTGAAAAAAGTTATAGTATAGTATGTCGAAAAAATGTAAAAAAAAAAAGTCATAGTATAGTATGTCGAAAAAATGTAAAAAAAAAGTCATAGTATAGTATGTTGAAAAAAAGTAATAAAAGTAATATTAAACTAAATTCATAGTATAGTATGTTGAAAAAAGTCATAGTATAGTATGTCGAAAAAATGTAAAAAAGTCATAGTATAGTATGTTGAAAAAAGTCATAGTATAGTATGTTGAAAAAAGTCATAGTATAGTATGTCGAAAAAATGTAAAAAAAAAAAGTCATAGTATAGTATGTCGAAAAAATGTAAAATAAAAAGTCATAGTATGTCGAAAAAAAAAAAAAAAAGGTCATAGTATAGTATGTCGAAAAAAGTCATAGTATAGTATGTCGAAAAGTCATAAAAAAGTCATAGTACAGTATGTTGAAAAAAGTCATAAAAGTCATAGTATAGTATGTTGAAAAAAGGTAAAAAGGTCATAGTATAGTATGTCGAAAAAATGTAAAAAAAAAAAAAAAGTCATAGTATAGTATGTCGAAAAAATGTAAAAAAAAAAGTCATAGTATAGTATGTCGAAAAAATGTAAAAAAAAAAGTCATAGTATGTCGAAAAAAGTCATAAAAGTAATATTAAACTAAATTCATAGTATAGTATGTCGAAAAAAGTCATAGTATAGTATGTTGAAAAAATGTAAAAAAAAAAAGTCATAGTATAGTATGTTGAAAAAATGTAAAAAAAAAAAGTCATAGTATAGTATGTTGAAAAAAAGTCATAAAAGTAATATTAAACTAAATTCATCGTATAGTATGTTGAAAAAAGTTATAGTATAGTATGTCGAAAAAATGTAAAAAAAAAGTCATAGTATAGTATGTCGAAAAAATGTAAAAAGGTCATAGTATAGTATGTTGAAAAAAGTCATAAAAAAGTCATAGTATGTATGTTGAAAAAAAAGTCATAGTATAGTATGTTGAAAAAAGTCATAAAAAAGTCATAGTATAGTATGTTGAAAAAAGTCATAGTATAGTATGTCGAAAAAATGTAAAAAAAAAGTCATAGTATAGTATGTTGAAAAAAGGTAAAAAGGTCATAGTATAGTATGTCGAAAAAAGTCATAGTATAGTATGTCGAATAAATGTAAAAAAAAAGTCATAGTATAGTATGTTGAAAAAAGGTAAAAAGGTCATAGTATAGTATGTCGAAAAAAGTCATAAAAAATTCATAGTATAGTATGTTGAAAAAAGTTATAGTATAGTATGTCGAAAAAATGTAAAAAAAAAAGTCATAGTATAGTATGTCGAAAAAATGTAAAAAGGTCATAGTATAGTATGTCGAAAAAAGTCATAAAAAAGTCATAGTATAGTATGTTGAAAAAAGTCATAAAAGTCATAGTATAGTATGTTGAAAAAAGTCATAGTATAGTATGTTGATAAAAGTCATAGTATAGTATGTCAAAAAAGAAAAAAAAAATGTAAAAAGTCATAGTATAGTATGTCGAAAAAAGTCATAGTATAGTATGTCAAAAAAATAGTATAGTATGTCAAAAAAAGTCATAGTATAGTATGTCGAAAAAATGTAAAAAAAAAAGTCATAGTATGTTGAAAAAAGTCATAGTATAGTATGTTGAAAAAAGTCATAGTATAGTATGTCGAAAAAATTTAATAAAAAAGTCATAGTATAGTATGTCGAAAAAATGTAAAAAAAAAAGTCATAGTATAGTATGTTGAAAAAAGTCATAAAAGTAATATTAAACTAAAGTCATAGTATAGTATGTTGAAAAAAGTCATAAAAGTATATTAAACTAAATTCATCGTATAGTATGTTGAAAAAAGTTATATAGTATAGTATAGTATAGTATGTTGAAAAAAAGTCATAAAAAAGTCAAAAATGTTGAAAAAAGTCATAGTATAGTATGTTGAAAAAATGTCATAAAAAAAGTCATAGTATAGTATGTTGAAAAAAGTAAAAAAAAAGTCATAGTATAATGTCGAAAAAAGTCATAAAAGTAATATTAAACTAAATAATATGTTGAAAAAAGTCATAGTATAGTATGTCGAAAAAAGTCATAAAAAAAAAGGTCATAGTATAGTATGTTGAAAAAAGTCATAGTATAGTATGTTGTAAAAAAAGTCATAATATAGTATGTTGAAAAAAGTCATAGTATAGTATGTTGAAAAAAAAGTCATAGTAAAAAAAAAGTCATAGTATAGTATGTCGAATAAATGTAAAAAAAAAGTCATAGTATAGTATGTCGTCAAAAATGTAAAAAAAAAAAGTCATAGTATAGTATGTTGAAAAAAGGTAAAAAGGTCATAGTATAGTATGTCGAAAAAAGTCATAAAAGTAATATTAAACTAAATTCATAGTATAATATGTTGAAAAAAGTTATAGTATAGTATGTCGAAAAATGTAAAAAAAAAAGTCATAGTATAGTATGTCGAAAAAATGTAAAAAAGTCATAGTATAGTATGTCGAAAAAAGTCATAAAAAAGTCATAGTATAGTATGTTGAAAAAAAGTCATAAAAGTCATAGTATAGTATGTTGAAAAAAGTCATAGTATAGTATGTTGATAAAAGTCA